>NC_092097.1:11088332-11388332 GCF_045679555.1 Salvelinus alpinus | reverse complement strand
CCGGTGACTGTGTTGGCTCTTAAGGAGATGTGCAGCACTATCATGGCCATGGGTCTCATGGTCTTGTGTAGCCAGGCAGACATATGCTGTGCTGAGGTGTTAAGTGTGACAGATGCATGGCGGGAGTAAATGGAGGGGATTCATTGCAGATAAGTGCATTAGAAGGAACACTGGTCTGGTACCTATCAAGAGTTTTACGTCGAAGTGTGACTGAGAATGTGGAGTCTGGATATCCCTTTCTCCGGGATAGAGAATGATTCAGGGTTATGGATATCTACAGGTTTCTATAGCTAGGTAAAGAGAACGTGGTAAGCGTAAGGTTCTAGGAAATGTAGCCTATATGGAACTATAAGCAGGTACTGAAACTAATGCTTGCCAAGTGTAAGGCTATGCAGCAGACAGTGGGAAGGGGTGAGTTTCAAACCCTATTTTTTTTTTTTCTGCTCCATCTCAAGACCGTGAAGGTGTCATCTACTGTGACGTTATGGCGAGGACAGCAGGCTCCATTAGTCACCCTGTTGCCTCAGAGGATGACGCCCACTGACAAAAGGGTTTGGCACTACGCAATGGCTGCACTGTGTTTGAGCCACATCGGACTTATTGACAGTGAGGCATGACTGAATCACTGTCGGTGCTCTGTGTAATAAAAAGGTAGGGAACTTGTTGGATTAAGATATTTCCATACCAAATCTGCCATTAATCTGAGGGGGATAAAACCCTTCAAGCGCCACTGAATAGAAATGAATTTGACGAGGCGTTTATTCCTCTGTTGTAAAACGCGCCCCAGAGCACCACACTCAAAACAAATTACAGTTGAGGAAAAACCCTGGTTTGTGAAAGCGACAGTGACAGACTCAGCCGGATCAAAGCGGTTCCATTGTGTGGAGTGGTAATCTCTTCCCTGGGTCTCCTAAGTGTCGGTGCCTGAACTCTCTGACCTCTGGATGGTCCTGCCCTTGGCTGCCTCTCACAGAGCCTTGGCCTGATGAAGGCAGAGGGGCTGCTGCCGCTCTTCATCATTCCTGCCACAGCCAGGGTTTGCCAATTTAAGACAATCGGCCCTGCAGATTCTGAAACATCTGGATCATTAGCATAGGGTCAAATGGCGTTCGTTCGGCGTCTGGCTGCATCCTAGCCCTGCTTCATCATCCTATTGTAAGGATGCAGTGGATCACTGCCACTGAGCCACAGGTTAGAACCAGCTACAGACACACAGTGAGAGACCATGCAGGGGAAAGTCTGCTAGTTGTATTTCAGGGTACTGTGGCTTGTGTTTCAATGTAATTGGTTGTAGAACAATTTAGAGATTCGTATTTTCAATGGTACATAAAGATAATGAGAATAGTGTGTTAATTTGATCTAGGAGAGGGTTGGTCGCCCTGCTATCTCTTTTAAAGTGGAAAATGACTCATTAGCGGGACGTGACCCACCTTTCTCATTTCAATTAGCTCCAGAGCCACTGTGGCATTTGGTAGTTTCAGGTAATAACGCAGCAGTGAGCTATAAGTGCTGCTACTACGTCTCATCTCACAGATCAGGGTCTTAGTTACCACTAGGCTGAGGCTCCAGTCAGTGACTTGCTGCAGCCTATTGCCTTGTCTCTGTGAAGGGCATTCCTGCTGCCCCTCAAACCCTCCGAGGTCTGGGAGTATTTATTACAGCAGGGTGGGCGTGTGAGCAACACACACACATACACACACACACACACACACACACACACACACACACACACACACACACAGAGTGGAGATTCCTCTCTTTCTCCTGTGGGGCTTTCTCCCCCACCATAGTGCAGTGTCAGTCCTTTACAGGGGGCTTGTTTTGCATGGCTGCCTGCCTTCACCTATCTATGCCTGTAACTTTAGGCCCCTCTCTTCTGCTGCTATTTTAAGCCAGAGAGGGCATCGAGCCCAGCGAGAGAGGGGCTGTTTGTGTGCAAATCAAGGCGGATACAAAGGGCCGAGCATAGGCTAGGACGGTTGGCATGATGACACAGGGCTGGTTGTTTACGGCAGAGGCTCCGCCTGGGGGAGGAGGGTTTACTAGCCTGCAGTCAGAATTCCTCCTGAGCCATTCCCCCATTTGGCTGGCAGTTGTGAAAACAATTCTCCCTCTAGCATTTAACTCTGAGTCAGCTCTATGGGCAGCAGGGAGAGTGAATGTGCTAACTTGCAGGGGTGGTGGGATATGTATTTTATTTTAACAGGTAATTTGACTGAACACATTCTCATTTACAGCAACGACCTGGGGAATAGTTACAGGGGAGAGGGATGAATGAGCCAATTTTAAACTAGGGATGATTAGGTGACCATGATGGTATGAAGGCCAGATTGGGAATTTAGCCAGGACACCGGGGTTAACACCCCTACTCTTACGATAAGTGCCATTGGATCTTTAGCGACCACAGAGAGTCAGGACACCCGTTTAACGTCCCATCCGAAAGATGGCACCCTACACAGGGCAATGTCCCCAATCACTGCCCTGGGGCATTGGTATCTTTTTTTTTTTTTTTTTTTGTAAAGACCAGAGGAAATGGCGCCTCCTACTGGCCCTCCAACTCTACTTCCAGCAGCATCTGGTTTCCCATCCAGGGACTGACAAGGACCAACCCTGCTTAGCTTCAGAAGCAAGCCAGTGGGATGCTGCTGGCTCCTGAACTTCCTGTGTGCTGTCCTGGGATCGGGATTATGGAGTGTGTGTGTCAGACAGCCTTGTGTGGTATTGTGAACCATCTCTGTAACAAAATATGTGGCACAGCGTTGACTACCAGTATGTGGATTTAAGGCCAGGCTGAGTCAATCAAACCTACCTGTTTTTCTAGTATCCTCTAAAACGGGAAGCATCCATATGTTTTGAAAGTACCTAAAACCAGTCAGACGTTTACCTTTTTACTACAGGGAATATGATACTAATTTAATACAGTATGTCTAGCTAGCTGCCAGACATTTTGTGTCATTTTTTTTTTATGCTCACCAACCTCATTGTTGAAGTGTAATTTCAAAATGTGTGTAGTTGGACTAAACCCTGCCTGTCTTATCTTCTTCCAGGCCTCACTGAGAGACCGCTAGACAGCTGAGCTGGGGGAGCCTTGCCCTCAGCCTCCACTCACCTCACCTGGCCTGCTTTCCACCCATCAACACCCCCCCGCCCCCCCCCAGCCTAGCCCAGCCTGTCGTCGCTATGACGTCGGAGCTGGAGAGTAGTCTGACCTCCATGGATTGGCTGCCTCAGCTGACCATGCGGGCTGCCATCCAGAAGGCGGATGCCCAGGGGGGCCACGGGGGGCAGGGCATGGGCAAGAAGAACGCCATGCTGGACCCCAACACCACGCTGGACCAGGAGGAAGTCCAGCAGCACAAAGACGGCAAGCCGCCCTACAGCTACGCCAGCCTCATCACCTTCGCCATCAACAGCTCGCCAAAGAAGAAGATGACCCTGAGCGAGATCTACCAGTGGATCTGTGACAACTTCCCCTACTACAGGGAGGCAGGCAGCGGCTGGAAGGTACGTACTGTAAGAGGACAGACAGACAAGCTGGAGTAGAACGGATGTCAATTCCCAGCTGATGACATCACCCGGTGTGTGGTTTTGGAATGCTATCGAGTTAGTTTTGTAGACATCGAGTTGGTCGTAAAAGCTCAACGTCATTCATAACAAGCACCACACTGTAATTTCCCTAAAGCTCAAAGCGTGCTGTACATCTTTTGAATAAAAAAATATAAAAATAGGAGCAGCCCTGCGAGAACTGTGAAGAGTAAAATTCTGGATTAATATTCAGAGATGTCCCTATCTGAGCAAACAAAGACTAAATAACTCATTCATGGGTGGTATTATTCATTGCAGATGCCTTGATAGGGAGAAGGCCGTTGTGTAGGAGAGAGCCAGTGCTGTGTCATCATCTCAAGGAGCACATGATATACACAGATGAAGCTATGCTGATTGCCTTTTAAAGAGCCCAGATGGAAAGTGATACAAGAATGAGTTTTCCAATCAGTAGACATTTATAGGAAGTAGGATGTGCGGCACTGGTTTATTGCAGTCAGACATGATGTATGCAGCCCATTTCCTGTGTGCGTCTATGTGGGGAGGGGATAAAGTATCCAGCATTAAATGGGTTGATTTGGCTTCGGTTGATATGCAATGTCTTAGATTTTAGGTTGAGATTTTAGTGCGATCCCCATTAGCCGACGCCAGTGGCGACAGCTAGTCTTCCTGTGGTCCGGCGCAAAAAACAAATGTATTAGACAAAAATACTTTACTACATTTGTCTTAACTAGGTTTTTTTAAGGTCATTTTGCTGTTTGCTTGTGTCATTTGAGATTAATATGATCGTAGGGGGGAGGGTTCGAAGGTGACGAATGGAATTGTTTTAAGATGGTCATACTATGGATCATTTAGATTTTTTATTCTGAATTTTAGGGCCCCTTTATTTATAACAATTATTTGATAAAATATTGAATTTGACATTTACTTGTATAGCCCAGAGAAACACATTGAATAACATGTTCATAAATGGCAAACAATGTATCATAAGAAACAAGGTTTTGAGGTGTTTGCCCTATATCTAGGAGATATAAGAAAGCTCAGGAAATATATATGGGATGCTCTGGATCGACAATGTGTTCCAGTTCTCCCCAAATATCCAGCCACTTCGCACAGCCATTGAAGAGGAGTGGGACAAGATTCCACAGGCCACAGTCAACAGATTAACTCTATGTATAGGAGATGTGTCGTGCTGCACGAGGCAAATGGTGGTCACACCAGATACTGTCTTTCTGATCCATACCCTACCTATTTTTTTTTTTTTATGTATCTGTGACCAAGACTCCTCTGTACTCCCAGTCATGAGAAATCCATAGATTAGGGCCTAATTTATTTATTTCAATTGACTCATTTCCCTTTATGAACTAACTCAGTAAATTCTTTGAAATTGTTGCATAATTATATATATTTTTTAATGAAATTGTTTCGTATAGATTTGTTTAGGTGAAATAATGAATATTTAGGCTACCTCCAACTTCCATTATGTTCATATTCAGATAGCCATTTCCAACTAGGCCTACTATCCCCTCCTATACCTTAGCTGACAACATTGATATTGTGGCAGATTGTAACCAATGCCAGCCATAATTAGCTATATAGGCTTTAAAGCCTTGGCTACAGGTTAAACAATTTACAGCTTTGATTTCCCCACCATCATAACAGTCAAGGGGGTAAATAACAGTGGTTTCCTTTGAAAGTGGGAAAATGGGATCTTTCCAAAAATGCCAGATGTATTACTGTACTCCTAATATTCAACAAGTAGCATTTGTTCTTCCCATAGGAAAAAAGCAACCACAACTCTCATTTGCGGACTGCGGCAACACCGATGAGTGACTAACAGCACACATGGGAAAATAGAGCTTCTGATGTGATCAAAGCAAAAATAGCCTACATGAAAGTACGAGAGAGCGTAAACATTGTTTCTAGTTGAGGTTAGTTGCAAGTCAAGTGTCCTGGCTTCGCATCAGTTTAAAAGATTGACAAGTGACTGAAGTGACCACCTGGGAGCTGTGAGGGAGAGCCGGGCAGATCAGCTCAATCAGACCACACGACTGAAAGATACCAATGCATTGCATGAAATATTGTACATGTTTAGGATTTGACCAAACAGATGAAATAGAGCTTTATGTCAAATTAAATGTCCGTTAGGCTCACGTGGAATTCTCGTCTCGTCACATTTGTCAACTAAAATTTGTAAAAGTTATTGTTTCTTTTTCGGGGCATCTCATTATTGTTAGTTTTAGTTAGGAAAAATAGGTATTTGACGAGTTTGTCAGTTATTGGCGACGAAACTAACACTCAGTCAATCTCTCCTCTACTTTGAGCCAAGAGAGACTGACATGCTTACTGTTGACATTGCAGAGGTTACTAAGGGATTGTGGGCTGGGTGGTAGCCTAGAGGTTAAGAGGTTGGGCCAGTAACCAAAAGGTTGCTGGTTTGAGTCCCGAGCTGACTAGGTTCAAATCTGTCTGTGCCCTTGAAAAGCACTTAATCCTAATTGCTCTGGATAAGTGCGTCTGCTAAATGACAAACAAAACAAATTGTTAGCCTACACAGTTTGAACATATGTAAAAAGTACTGTATGGTGGTGAAATGTATTTAGGTTGACTATTGAGGCTGTGATGTGAATAATGTGGTGTCACTATGCATGTGTTGCAATCTGTTCATTCATGATTTACATTTTCAAAGACAATGTCTTTTTAGATGATGGTGAAACATGGAAATCACAGGAGCAACAGCGTTTAATTCAATTAGCTGATAGTCCTGGGAATGTAACCTACTATGATATGTATGCACCTAATATAACTTCTTTTCGAACGCTTTTAAAACACGGAAGCCAAACGTGGAAACTATGGATACGACTTCCTCCGTGCTCAAGCATTATCATAATTCATATGCGCGTCACTAGAAATCCCTACATTAGCACATTTCTGTTAGCCGAAAACATCCTGACAAAATACAACATATTACTGGGCCTTATGTGCCTGAACCTTGTAAACTGCTAAGAAAAAAAACCTGTAACTGATATTAATGGTTGCCCAATCAGGCAGTCTAGATGCAGTTCTTTTGAAATGAATACCGGGATGCATTCTTAAACACCAGGCATCTGAGCAGTTATTCAAATTGCATAGGCTATTCACTGCCGTGTCCAGCATAGACTTTTCTACTCACTTGAAAACAATAACATTCTTCATTACATTGTAAGGCATGGTATATTTTCCAGCTGCGTACCCCTGGACTGGTAAGGAGCGCACTCAGCGCAGCCTCTGGAGGCACATAATGTAGCTACCTATGATTTCGTTATCTAATGTTTTATTTCGCTGTGTAAGTTGACTGGATATATTCACTGCGGTATTAAGCCTAACATTGAGCTTATATGAATTATGGTCTAATCTGTATACACTTCTACTTAGGCTGGAGGTTACATTTCGAGCCTGCCTTTGTTCTGTTTCACAATTACGCACCTGGCCTCTCCGCTGCCACGGCTATTCCTGGGGTCCCACGAAAAGCCAGACTACAAAAGCTTGTTGGACACTTGTTTCAAATTTAGTTTTTTGCCTAATAGCCTATTGGAGGAGAGATTTGTGCTTGTTTACTGAATGTAAAATGGGCTACAGCGTTGAGGACAAAGTGCATTGGTGTGATCACTTTTGGCCGGCTATGATAACACTGTTACATAGCCTAGATGACTACAGTGAAAGACCCAGAGGAGTTGACAACTGTTAGAAAAATGGAAATCACGTGCAATCCACTTGGGCAATGACATGCTATAAAGTTTAGCCCAGCCTAAATAGCATTTTTATGTTGAATTGCTACATTAAAAAAAATGTTTTAATACAAGTTACTATAAATATTAGTTTTCCTTAGGCCTACATGTACATTGAAGTATTATTTTCAGTTGTCACTGTGATGAACACGCACTGAATGGTCTGAACCAGTATCTGTGTGCTAAATGTTATGAATGGTCTTGTTACCACCTTTTTAATCGGCAACATGTAATAGGATGTGTTGATCAGTCGACCGGTGCAGGACTGTAGAACGATAAACTTTCTTGTGGATGCTGACCAACGTTTTCTAGTCCTGTAGCCTATAGTTTATCATCGTTGTTTTTATAGTTATTGGCTTGATGGCCCTTAAAACCTCTTAAGGATCAGACCCTTTTTTCAATTTTCGCCTAAAAATGACATAGATTTGACTAACTGCCTGTATCTCAGGACCTGAAGCAAGGATATGTAAACTCAGCAAAAAAAGAAACGTCCTCTCACTGTCAACGGTGTTTATTTTCAGCAAACTTAACATGTGTAAATATTTGTATGAACATAAGATTCAACAACTGAGATATAAACTGAACAAGTTCCATAGACATGTGACTAACAGAAATGGAATAATGTGTCTCTGATTTTGACCCCCTCTCTGTTCAAAAGTAAGTCTCAATCTGGTGTGCCACCAGCTGCATTAAGTACTGCAGTGCATCTCCTCCTCAAGCACTGCACCAGATTTACCAGTTCTTGCTGTGAGATGTTACCCCACTCTTCCACCAAGGCACCTGCGAGTTCCCGGACATTTCTGGGGGGAATGGCCCTAGCCCTCACCCTCTGATCCAACAGTTCCCAGACGTGCTCAATGGGATTGAGATCCGGGCTCTTCGCTGGCCATGGCAGAACACTGACATTCTTGCAGGAAATCACGCACAGAAAGGGTTGTATGGCTGGTGGCATTGTTATGCTGGAGGGTCATGTCAGGATGAGCTTGCAGGAAGGGTTCCACATGAGGGAGGAGGATGTCTTCCCTGTACACCACAGCGTTGATTGCCTGCAATGACAACAAGCTGAGTCCGACCATCACCCCTGGTGAGACAAAACCTGCTACTCGTCAGTGAAGAGCACTTTTTGCCAGTCCTGTCTGGTCCAACAACGGTGGCGATAGGTGACGTTGTTGCCGGTAATGTCTGGTGAGGACCTGCCTTACAAGCCCTCAGTCCAGCCTCTCTCACGCCGTTGCGGACATGCTGAGTACTGATGAGGGATTGTGCGTTCCTGGTGTAACTCGGGCTGTTGCCATCCTGTACCTGTCCCGCAGGTGTGATGTTTGGATGTACCAATCCTGTGCAAGTGTTAAACGTGGTCTGCAACTGCGAGGACGATCAGCTGTCCGTCCCGTCTCCCTGTAGCGCTGTCTTAGGCGTCTCACAGTGCGGACATTGCAATTTATTGCCCTGACCACATCTGCATGCCTCCTTGCAGCATGCCTAAGGCACGTTCACGCAGATGAGCAGGGACCCTGGGCATCTTTCTTTTGGTGTTTTTCCAGAGTCAGTAGAAAGGCCTCTTTAGTGTCCTAAGTTTTCTTAACTGTGACATTAATTGCCTACTGTCTGTAAGCTGTTAGTGTCTTATTGCCCGTTCCACAGGTGCATGTTCATTAATTATGGTTAATTGAACAAGCATGGGAAACAGTGTTTAAACCCTTTACAATGAAGACCTGTGAAGTTATCTGGAAGGCAGGGTCCTGAAAGGGACGTTTTCTTTTTTTGCAGAGTTTATATTCTTGATACCATTTGTAAGGAAACACTGAAGTTTGTGGAAATGTGAAATTAATGTAGGATAATATAACACATTAGATCTGGTAAAAGATAATACAAACAAAAATACATGCGTTTTCAATTGTTTTGTGTTTCATCTTTGAAATGCAAGCGAAAGGCCATTATCACTTAGGAGTCTAGGTGTGATTTAGGCCACTAGATGCCAGCAGTGTATGTACAAAGTTTTAGACTGAGCCAATGAACCATTGCATTACTGTTCAAAATGTTGTATCAACTCAGCCCAAACGTGCCGACTTGGTCAATTGATACATTTTCAAGTACATAACTAAAGAGAACATATAGAAATGATATGGTAATAACAAAAAATATGTTTTACACACTCCACAGAATGTCATAAATGATGGCTTCCCTACAGAAAAGGCACTAACCTTCACACATCTAGATGGGAGCAGACACAGCAGGGGTTCAAACTGTAGAACCCAGTGCCTACGTTTTGAATATAAAAATGTATTTTATCAAACAAAACAATGCAACATTTCATCTCTGGGACCCTCAGGATGACATATCAGCAAGATTACTGAATGTAAGTACATTATTTACCTTCCGATGTGAATGTATCAAACCAGTTGCCATGATAAAATATTTTGCTGTGCGCTCTCAAACAACGGCATGGTATTTTTTTTCACTGTAATAGCTACTGTTAATTGGACACTGCAGTTAGATTAACAAGAATTTAAGCTTTCTGCCCATATAAGACATGTCTATGTCCTGGGAAATGTTATTGTTACTTACGTCATGCTAATCACATTAACGCATGTTAGCTCAACCGACCCGCGGGGCAAACACCAATCCTGTAGAGGTTTTCACTCTTACACAACTAACCTAATTATCACAACATAACTGCTAGTAGATATAGCTAACATTAGCGAACTTTAATTAAATACATATACAATTTCACTTGTTTACTTGACTTTAATACTCTATAAATTGACTCCTTCAAAAAAAAATGGACTCTAGCAAGTTTTCCAGGAGGGGACTGCAGTAGGTAAGGAAGGCATAAGTCAAATCCTTCACTTCCATTGTCTGTGCACATAGCAACGTTCGTAAATGGGGATAGCGTGTGTCTAGTTCCTTTCGTGTTTGTGTGAGAGAGGGGTTGATGTGAGCATGTCTGGGCGGGGTGAATGTAGGTCGGATGCAGTCATCACTCCGCTATTCCCCTGGAGAGATGTTGGCGGGCTGCAAGAATTTAGGAGCCAGAGCACGCACGCGTCTGCTCTGTATGATAATGCGGGCTGTGCCTCTGAGATGAGACCGGGCTAATCCAGGCATTTAATCATCTCCATAGAACTCCATTAGCCCACGCTTTTAAGAAATATCAATAAGTGCTGTCAATAGGAACAGCTAATTCATCAAGGTCAAAAAATATGAGCGTGGCCGTTTTTGAAGGAGCGAATAAGCACACAGCGTCCACGAGCAGGCAATTAAACAGATGCTTTCTTAAACCCTCTCCAGCTTT
Organism: Salvelinus alpinus; assembly: GCF_045679555.1. Classification (NCBI taxonomy): domain Eukaryota; kingdom Metazoa; phylum Chordata; class Actinopteri; order Salmoniformes; family Salmonidae; genus Salvelinus; species Salvelinus alpinus. The sequence continues at coordinate 11,377,727 of NC_092097.1, read as the reverse complement.
CTAAAGCACTTTTGGATACATATTTGCACTCTTAAGCGATGCAGAAGAGTTATAAAAAGAGACCTCTTATTTTTTTTATAGGCCTGTGCTGTAGGTCACACTATTAGCTGACGAGAACAATGTTTGGGGTATAGCTAGTACTTGGAGAAACACACTGGCTAGTCCTGACTTATGTAGGCCTAGTATGCCTGCTACATGGATACTTGCTTAAGGATATCTCATCCTTTCTATAGTCCCCCCCCCCCCTCATCCCATAGCATATATTTGTACCAACATCACCGAGCATGTTACATGGGAGAATCATTTATTTATATGTGTATGTAGTGATTATTGTATTCTAAAACAGACCCTTCTGTGTTATCCCCTGTTCCCTCTAGTCCAATTCAATCTTGCTGCTCAAACTAATCCATTCCAGTCTGTCATTGCAGTGTAGGATATGTGGAGCTGGCCCTAATGACTTTCTACAGATTAAAAGGCAAATCGGAGTGATCTGGTCTCTCCCAGGTTAGGATGTCCTGCTTCGCCTGTCCAAAGCTCTTGATGCTGATGAGACTTCTTTTTTCTCTTTTTTCTCAAGACGTTTTGGCTGTGGGTCAGTTTCTAAGGTTATGAGTTTCACACTGGCTGGCTCCTGCCTGAGCCACCGCTAATGAATTTAAAGCGATCAATTTCTACCTGACCTGCTTGGGTCTCATACCTCGGCCCTGCAGTGACTTGTTCTCTCCTCAGACCACACAGCCTATAGGCGACTGCTGAAATGCATTAGTGTAGGATCCTTTTGTTTTGTGACACGTTCCGTATAAACCTCAGTGTTAAGGTATTAAATGTATAGACGCTAGAGCACCCACAGATGACGCCAGCGGAACCCCTGTTCGGCCCGCTCCAACTCCGGGAAACCAACTCGTTAGTGCTCTCGGATGGAACACACCCACTCACGCATGTACACCCAATCCAATAGTTGCTGACTGTGGAACCGCCCACCTCCGTCTCAAATCTTTCTTCCTACACCTTATGTCGTCCAGTGCAGGCAGAAACTCTTTCCCTGCTGCGTTTCTCGCAGGTGAAGGATGCCAAAGAAAACGTGACGCAATTCTCAACCAGGTTTGAAATGTTTGCTCTTGAACTTTAACTGTTGAGGAGATTGTTGCGACTGGTGTGATTTTTTTTCTTCCCCCCCCCCCCCCCATGTTTTCCACACCTGCCTGAAGTCAAGCTGGCAACTAATGGCTGCTGATTGCCCTACAAGCACCATCTCCCTACTGCATGTCCACATGTCCTCGCAGCTACTGTGTCATGTTGATTAAGAAACGGCTCCAGTGTCTAGGAGGCTATAAATCGGCCAGTCTGCAGACTAGAGATGGGGTACGGCGCTGCCTTCTGCAGGGGCCCTGGACAGACCTAGCCTCTTTGATCTCATTATAAAATGCAAATGCGCTGCACCCTAAAGGGATCAAAGGTTCCCCTTCCCATTGGATGGCGCAAGCTTAATAATAGCAGCCTGGAGCGGTTTCTGTTTTTTAAGAAGTGATTTGGGGAGCTGCCGTTCCTCCGGGACATTATTTACTTTGGAGATAATGTTGCTGCTCACTAACGTAGTGACTGACTGCAGCACAGAAATCCCAGGCAGCTCCTGTTGCCTATTTTAAATGTGATCAGTCAGGTAAGCGTGTTTTGCGCTTCTCTCTGGCCCTGCTATCTCCCACCTCAAGCTTGGGTTTCAGGGCGTGGAATGTGAAAGTGTAAAATTGCTTCAACGGTAGACTCTGTGATACCTCCATCTACTTCTCCATTACCCCGCTAAGCAAGCAGTTACATTTTAAATGCTTTGCAGATATTCAATAATTCAGCAGCTGAGATACATATTTAGAGTAACTAATGCTTATTTTCCCCGGCCCCAAAAAATACGACCATTTTAGAACACTGTCTTTATCATGCTGTATCAAAGGCACTGACAGTGCAAAGTGAGAGCCCTGTTTTTTGAGATGCATGTGGGATTATTTTTAGCAACTCCGTCTCTCCCCAGATTGTTGTTAATTGTAGATGCAGCAGAAGTGGCTGTGTGGAGGCCCGGTGCCGACTGTGTTGGTGGTGGGAGTGGTAGTGATTCATTCGGCAGCCGGTTTGATCCTGCTGTGTGGCGGGTTCCCGTGTCAGGAAGCTCCTGCCTGGCTGCCCGCCCACCAGGCTCACCTTTCCTCCCCCCACCGCCTCCCCACTGCTCACACTCTGCCCCTTGGAGTGGGCGGGGAGGACATGCTGGCTGGCATGCCTCGCATCCATTTGGCAGGAGCTGTTGTCCCCACACCCCGTTGAGTGAGGAGTCGACTACATTGAGGAACATGAAAGGGCTCGGGGCTCTGGAGTTGTCTCTTGTGGCCCATATGTACTGATTTTGGCTCCGTTTTTATGTAACCGTGTCTTTTCCCAGCTCATGACCATGACTTCACAGTTCAGTGTATCTATAGGTTCCATTCCATACAAGCAAATCTTAGCCTAAATATTAGCATCTTTTTTTTTTTTTGTACTGTTTTTCCTTTCCCTGCTGAGCAACACATTTTGCCATCCGTCATTAGTCACGAATTGATCGCCGAAGCTCCCTCGACTGTGATAATGAAATCTGTTTAAAGTCAATACCTGACTTGCTGCCTGACTCTGAGACCCCAGTAGTAGTAGTACTGCTGGTGTGCTGTTTATTTCTCCACTGATGGTGTTGGACAGTGATCCACTGTTGAGCTCTGGATGGGGTGCATACTTGCTGAGTCACTGCTCCTGGCCTTTCTGAAAAGCAGTGCGTCTCGGTCTGTGTTATGGGGGCATGTTGCTCAGCCACTGAGTGCTACGATGACACTAAAGCAGTGAGGGAGCAGAATGGGCTCAGTAGCTGGGGGTAGGGTTTGGGCTGATACACTCAGCAATGCAGTGAGACGTTGAAACACAGGGATGAATTTGGATTCGCTGAGATTTATATGTGCGTATTTAATAACTGAGGAAAGGGGGTGGTTCTGTATTTTATGACTTTTCCAGATCTGTTCGCTTATGTGGCGACTGAGATCATCACCTCCAATGGGCTGTGCCCATGCTTTGTCTCAGATCTGAGGCTGGAAATGGAGACAATTTGGGAGGGGAGGGGGGGTGAAATCACCCTAGCTACAGAGTTATGAACTGTAAGGAATTTTAGGCAAAAAAACAACTCGTAACTAGAAAAATAATTAGCTAGTTCTCAGGTTCTTCTAAAGGGAAAACGGACGGGGAGTATGAGAATCCTTCAGTCATCCTTTTGTACCCAATCAGATTTGAATTTGGGTATTTTTATTTCATTTTTAGATGTGATGTTCTGAGGTGGTGTGTCCATTTTGGCCATATGGGTATTCCTGTCATTGTAGCAAGGGCAGCGAGCATCTAACAGTCCAAAGTGCAGGACTCTGTGGTTTGCGCAGTCATTTGACATCGTCATCATTTTAATCCTCTATTTAAAGCCTTACACAAAATGAAAGCGGTTGTCTGAGGGTGGTGCTAAACCATCTGACATAAAAAGAAAAGGGGTAAAGTTTCATGGAAAAAGCTTTAAATAAAGGTTAAAATCATGCTTGTCACATGATTGCGCGAACACAGGGCCCTAGTATGAGATGGTGAAAGCTTTACCATGGCTTCAGTATAAGACTGAATCCCAATCATGAAAGCCTCTGCTTTGCTGGTCTCGTTTTAATTGAAAGCTTAAGCTAGACGTTTGAATTCAATTCCTACTCATGGCCTTTCGGTGTTAGGTCAGTCTGAGCCTAAGCATGGCCTCTCATAGGTACTGTGATTTCTCCTGGAAAGAGGGGGGGGGGGTGGAGAGAGGGGGGATAGACAGAGGGGTGGAGAGAGGCGCTGAGCCATGATGAATTCTACATGCTATAAATAGAGCCAAGTCCTTGGAATCCGCCTTTAACTCTGAATCTTCCCTGTTAAATCCACCTAAGCTGGGCTAGGCCGGCTACTGCTGCTGCCGCTGGCTTCTGCTATATAAAAACTATTATTTTCACAAATCCTCCAGAAAACATGAACGATCAAACAAAACAATCAATGCTCTCGTGTTTTTAATAAAGTATGTGTGACGGATTTCTTCCCTTCTCTCGGTCTCCAGGTCTTTGTTTGTAATTTCATTAATAATATTCATAATTGAGGTAGTCTGTTCTCCTTGTAGATCGTTTGCCTCCTGTGAAGCTCGCTGCTAATTTGTCAGCTGTTCTCTCGTGCTGTTTTGTTTTCCTTTTTGAAAAAAAAAAAGGAAAAAAGTTCCAGCCAGGACTAATTATTAGAACCTGTGGGAAGGTCCTGGGGAACATATGACTGACTGGGGATCATGCCGGAGTTCTGGAGGCTGGCTGAGGTAAGCTCTTCCCTGAGCATATACTGTTAAACCTGGAGGTTTATCTGAGCTAACTAGCCTATACAGCCACACTGCAGGTCACCGTCATCTGATAGGAATAAAAAGCAGAGGTAACAAGCCTAATGATTGGCATGTTTATCTAATCAGCATGGGTAGTAATTATAGTGAGAAGGTTCCTGGCTTATTTAATTTCATCTTTGTTATAATGCGTCCTTCAGCCTCCATGGTAATTACGTAACCCTGATCACCCCTTCGGTCATTGTCCCAGAGCTAATAACCTCACACTGCCGCTTGCAATCGCCGCTTTCTGCAATGACATGAATGTGGTGTGAATGCCAAGATATCGCAATGTGCAAAGCATAACGTGGCTACAAATGGGTTATTTTAATGTTGTCATTGCCACAAATCTGATAGCTTTTGTACGCCCCTCTCTGTAAGCCTTGCTCACGTCAGGACGGTCTCTGAGTGAGAAACTTGAACCCCGTGCCTGCGTGTCCTCATTTTGGGGTCGGTGCTCGACGGAGAGGGGGACAGTGACACAGCTGTGGCGGCAGAGCGGAACCAGTGATGGATGACATGTCAGAATGGGCTGCTCAGCCTTCCCTCCACTCCTATTGACAGCCACGACTCTCCCATCCAGCATCAGCGTGGCTAATCGCAGGTCACTGCACCCACGGATATGACACATGAATATTGCTGGTTGTAATTGCTCGTTTGTCAATGTCACCGTTTTCAATGCCAGTTTTCTGCGGTTAATTTATCGAATGAAAGTCCCATTTGACAAACATCAAAGAAGTGGGCTAAGTCAATTTGCTATGAGGCAGAGGCTGTGTACGCTGCAGTAGAACACCAATGTGGCTCACAGCGGCACAGTTTGACTATGCTAACTAGTCGCCGGTGTTGAGACAGGATTGTACTCTGTTATCTTAGCAGTGACCAGGAAGAACGGAAACCAACGTTTTAACAAGTGTTTATTGTTACCTTGTGGTTTTGCGCAGGCTCTATCTAGATGCTGGGAGTTTTGTCCTAGTACAACAATATGTAAATGGGGCTCAGTGTGGGAGATGGTGTGTGTGAATGCTCAGAGCAATTGTTAGCCCCGGCTTTGAGCCCTGCAGCCGCAAGGCCACAGCCCTCTTCCCCCCCAGTTAATTGCCTCTGCATTAGCCCATTGATGCGGTCGTGTAGAGGGATGAACGGGTGCTCCGAGGTGTCTGGCCTCTCTTGACCACTGCCATGTATTATTTATGCGTCAGCGAGTCTGTCTGCTCAACATTAACTTGGCTAATGGGCTGTATAGGAGGTCTGTTGCTGCCTTTTTAAATCAGTAGCAAGTCAAATAGAATTCGGGAAAGTTCTGGTTTGGTCTGAAGGTCGACGCTAAGGCAACACTTCAAATTTTTAAAGGCTATTTTTCTGTTCCTCTGTACGTTCCTGTAAGATTGAATAGTTCACCCTGAGGACAGGTTAACATGGGAGATCTACCTCGGATACGGGGTTGAGTCATGCGCTGTCTGCCTGTGATGCAAAGGCATGGACGTGCTTGGTTGCCCCATATGAACTTCTTTGATTCTGTATAGGTTAATCTGAGGTAGGATAGTTTCTCTGTCCTATTGAGGGATTGTTTGTATATCCAGAGGCTTTAGATCACATGTCTCAAAGTCATTTCACGGAGGGCAGCGTGTCTGCAGGTTTTCTCTCCTCCCTTGTGCTTGATTGACAAATTAAGGTCACTAATTAATAAGGAACTTCTCTCATTTGGTTATCTAGGTCTTAATTGAAAGGAAGAACCAGCAGACAGTGGGCTGGGTGATAAATGGCCAAAATATATTTTTTAACATTTTTGATTATCTATGTTTTTATATAATAGTTCTAAATTTGCTTTTATGAGAAGTGCAAAACCCTAGGGTGGCAACCAATGACTTATATAAAACCTGGATTGCTGATGATATGTGTTGGCCAGTGAGAGGCTTTGAAGCCACCGGTCGGCCATATTGGCACTTCCTTGTAGGAGCAGGCCTACATCAGCACTGGTATCAATCAGGCTGTATTAGCTAGCTACTTTTTTGCTCTGACTCTGTACATTTATTAGCTAACTAGTGATTAGCGGCTAACACTATATTTTAGCCACAACTACCTAAGAAAACACAAACTAGCTATTTGCAGACAGTAAGACGCACAAACTAATAATGTAATCATAGAATGCTGTGGTTTTATATATTAAGAAGCAAAGTGGAAAGCAGCATCGTTTTCATCAACATCTTGTTGCCAGCTGCTGCATTGATCGTGCAGACTAAAGTCGGGTGAAGTGGGCGAGCAACAACAACTGTGCTCCTTGAGTGACGGGTCGGGGCTTGGTGAGCGGCGGAGAGGGACGACTCACTCAAGTAGCATAGTAAACTATAAAAAGGGACGTTACACAAGGCCGAGTGGCGTATCACATTTAACAAACCAAACATTGAAATACAGTTATACAAGGTAAAGTAAAAACCCAAGACGGTCCGTGCAGCAATACGTGTGTGTGTGTGTGTATAGTCAAATATTGTATACAGCCCAGCCCTACACTAGGCCCTCCATGGAATGAGTTTGACGCCCCCAGCTTTGGATGGAGGTAAATGTGGACGTTAAGACCCCTGGTCTATTTGTGAACCCTTCATTTATCCGTGTCTTTTCACTGCTTGTTCTCTAAGAGCGACGGGAGAAGAACACAACCTGTATTTCCACTGAGAATATTATTTTCTTGCAATTCATTAAACAACCAAACTTCCAAAGGCAGTCAGTTTGCATTCACCAGGCATAGTGAATATATGATGCCTCCAGAGAACTCCACCACGTTTCTGATGAGATCGTCCCAATCGCAAAACGTACTTCCTCCTGCCTTTTTTAGTGGTGCTCAATCATGGCTGGCAAGTCATTTCCGTCTCTCTGACATTGAATACTAAATTCAAATGCCTTATTTCAGTCTCATATTATTCCACTTTGACCTTCTCGCTACGTTAGATGTGATTTTAAAAAAAACATGTTTTTATCTTTCTTCCGTCCCAGAGACATTTTGCTGTTCTCAGGCTTTTTTTAAAGTCGACAAATTTGACTCTGCCAAGAATGGTAGACCTAAAGAATGAATGCATGTTGCCTACATTTAGCTTTATATGCTTTGATTGTTGTGGAGTATAAGCTCTGTAAATTCAAAGGAAGCAAATTACAGGTCAATGTCTTTCGTTTCTCTGCCAGACTTCATGACACAAAACGACCACATTATTTCCCCACATCCTTCAATTGTCTTTACGAAATCAGAGTCAAAGCGGCAGGGTCAAGACAAAATGTAACCTAAAACATTTTTAGGTTTTAACATTTTTATGTAACCTACCCCTCAATATTATGCACTCTACCTCCAAAAAGGGTAAATGCATTTAGTTTTGGTGACATGGGCTATGTTATACAGCATTATTGTGGTCTTTTAAAGAACGTGTTTTTATTAGACCCAAAGAATCTCCCTTACAGGTAACCACATTTTACATTGTCTATTTTCTATCCACGGCGTACAAGGCTAGAGACTGACACAAGGTCATATAAATCAGAATTTATACCCAATACGTCTTTGTAGCATTTTAATTCGTTCTACTCTTAAGTGGGCCGTTGCCACTACTAGGTACCGAAGAAGCTGTGTGAGTGTGGGCACTATAGGGGGCTGCTGTGAGCAGCTATTGTTAGTGGAAGGATACTATCGGACGCTCTACTGCCTGATAATTAAGTGGCGTGCTGACAAACGGCTTTCATCAGATCTCTCATGTGGAACTGAGAGCATGCGAAGGCTTTCAGGGAGGATAAACTGGAGGACGTCACTTTGCCTCCAATCTCTCATGGCCTTGTGCTGCTTCCGCAGAGAGGGAGGGGAGAGCCATGTATTTGCACAGAAGCACGAAAGTGCAAGCTTGCATCCGTCAGAATGGAACAGACCCAATTTACAGCCAGGCTTATTGTGTGCTTCTCTCTTATGGCAAATATTGCGAATTCAGAACAGTTTTTTGCGACGTTATGTCAAATGGTGAATGCAATGTGTGAGGATTGTTTTCCCTTCTGAAAACCTGTCAATTGTCTTTTGTTTTCTCTTGGAGTTTCACAGTTCGGGAATCAAGTCAGAGTGGAAGTGCAATTGGCCCTCATCTAGATGATGCAGATCTTGTTTTTAGACATGTTTCCTTTGTCTGCCAATCAATTCAGTGAGACCTTCAGTTCAATTTGAATATCACCAGACTGGTAAGATGAGCCAAATAGACAGCCTGGGCAATGAAGCAAATAGTAGGCTAAGCCTATATGTCCACTACTTTTTTTCAACACTTCTGGACCATCTGGTTCCTTAGTCCATTCCTCTAGACCCGATTCTTCTTAGTCTCCTGTGCTGACCAGTGAATGATGACTAAACAGTGGCTCCATCCCTCTCCCTCCCCTCTATTCTCCTCTCTGACTATTTTTAACAAGGTCCATGTCCTTGTGATTTTTGAGAGCGAAAGTTGGGGGGGGGGGGGACCTCAAACCTGGAAAAACGAAATGGATTTTTTTGGGGAAACTAAACCGAATCAGGCCAAAAATAAAACAATTTGAAAGGCCCTAGTTATGAGTGGAGCTGCTCTGCTCTGGAGACTGTGGAAAGCCCTTTGACTGTGTGTGCTTTGCTCTCAGCACCAGGCGAGAGAGCTCTCCCTGAAGGACTATGATTAAAAGGGTTCAGACGCGTGGCTCAGATCTTTTGTCATTGTGTTGACCTGTCATTGTGTTAAATTTAAGTGAATCTTTCCCCCGTAGCCTTTCAAATATATTCACAGCAGCCAACCTGGCTACCAATGTTGAAATGGAAGCGTTGAAAAATCTCAAATGTTGCACTGAAGAGTCAGGGCTGTAACCTTGAATGCGTCCAGGAAATAATGCAGGAGTTTTAATTTTTTAATTTTTTTTCCCGCAGACTGAGCTCAAGGTTACCCAAGAAAGCAGGTAAAGATGTAGGTGTGAGCGAGGTTGAGCTCAGAACACTATCTTTGCGGTGCTTTTGGTCTCCAATACCCTCCTACTCTGCTGAAAAGGGAACATCCTTAGTTCAGCTTTCATAAACTTCTGTGCCACTCCGGAGAATAGGAGTTTTGTCTGTGCTTAAACTGAATGTGGGTGTAAGTATCCTTGGATTACTTTCAAAGTAACTCTTCAGATGAAGATGGATGTCTTTAGGATCACACTCTCTATGACTAACTGAAAAGCCAGAATATGGGGAATATTCTGTTTCGAATAGCAGAGTATCAGTGCAATTTGGATAGACCGTGACTGACTGGCGTGAGTCGGCTCAGCCAGTGAGTGTCCGTTTCTCTCTCTGCATCTTGTTGTCCCCTGCATACCTGCCCGGGAGGGGCTCTGTGTGTCCCACACCTATTTTCATTCCCAGTCATGTCTCCTCTTCACAGCCAGCCACGCACTATGCAGGGGTGGGTAATAATTTTGTCTTGAAGGCTTCACAAATGTATTTTTGGACTTATTTATATATATTTTATTATGATATAAAAAAAAAAATAACAATCAGTTTGCGGGCCAGAAAAGGTGCAGTTATTTCAAAGTTTATACCTAGGTCCGTATTTAATCGGCCGACGGGCCGGCTCCAGACCGTGGGCCGTATTCTGCTCACCCCTGCACTAAAGTGTAGTTAATATAGGCTAGTAGCTCTCTAAGCCTTGCAAGCGAGGCTTAACAACTCCATGTAAGATGTACACTAGCCTATACAGAAGTGAATCTAAGCTCTGTATGAAATGACCTTAGCAGGCAACTCCCACCATGGTTATCCAGTGGGTGTAGACGGCACAGCTTCACCTGAGGTTAAAACTTGCGTGGGTTGCCTTTTATTGTACTGGATCTGAAGCTCTTCAGAACCAAATGGTAAGGAGAAACCTTTCTAAATAGTCGGTACGTTTTTAAAAGCTTTATCTGATTTAAGCAAATAGTTTATTGTACAGTAGAAACAGGAGCCAACCTGGCTACCAATGTTGAAATGGAAGCGTTGAAAAATCTCAAATGTTGCACTGAAGAGTCAGGGCTGTAACCTTGAATGCGTCCAGGAAATAATGCAGGAGTTTTAATTTTTTAATTTTTTTTCCCGCAGACTGAGCTCAAGGTTACCCAAGAAAGCAGGTAAAGATGTAGGTGTGAGCGAGGTTGAGCTCAGAACACTATCTTTGCGGTGCTTTTGGTCTCCAATACCCTCCTACTCTGCTGAAAAGGGAACATCCTTAGTTCAGCTTTCATAAACTTCTGTGCCACTCCGGAGAATAGGAGTTTTGTCTGTGCTTAAACTGAATGTGGGTGTAAGTATCCTTGGATTACTTTCAAAGTAACTCTTCAGATGAAGATGGATGTCTTTAGGATCACACTCTCTATGACTAGAGAGTGTGATCCTATTCAGTGAGACCTTCAGTTCAATTTGAATATCACCAGACTGGTAAGATGAGCCAAATAGACAGCCTGGGCAATGAAGCAAATAGTAGGCTAAGCCTATATGTCCACTACTTTTTTTCAACACTTCTGGACCATCTGGTTCCTTAGTCCATTCCTCTAGACCCGATTCTTCTTAGTCTCCTGTGCTGACCAGTGAATGATGACTAAACAGTGGCTCCATCCCTCTCCCTCCCCTCTATTCTCCTCTCTGACTATTTTTAACAAGGTCCATGTCCTTGTGATTTTTGAGAGCGAAAGTTGGGGGGGGGGGGGGACCTCAAACCTGGAAAAACGAAATGGATTTTTTTGGGGAAACTAAACCGAATCAGGCCAAAAATAAAACAATTTGAAAGGCCCTAGTTATGAGTGGAGCTGCTCTGCTCTGGAGACTGTGGAAAGCCCTTTGACTGTGTGTGCTTTGCTCTCAGCACCAGGCGAGAGAGCTCTCCCTGAAGGACTATGATTAAAAGGGTTCAGACGCGTGGCTCAGATCTTTTGTCATTGTGTTGACCTGTCATTGTGTTAAATTTAAGTGAATCTTTCCCCCGTAGCCTTTCAAATATATTCACAGCAGCCAACCTGGCTACCAATGTTGAAATGGAAGCGTTGAAAAATCTCAAATGTTGCACTGAAGAGTCAGGGCTGTAACCTTGAATGCGTCCAGGAAATAATGCAGGAGTTTTAATTTTTTAATTTTTTTTCCCGCAAAATCACTGTGGCTATTTTGAGCACTGATTTCTTTGCCGGCATGCATGCATCTTATCTTTTATTTTTTTATTCCGTATGGAAGCATTTATCGCTTTCATAATTTAAATATACATGTGAAGTATGGGTTTAATTTAACCATTTTAAATAGAATTTTCAGATTGTGTAATCTCACTTTGCAGAGGACAAGATTTTGGGGGTTTAGATTAGGCCTACTTCAACATGTTACACACAGGCTAGATAGGATCTTCATCACAAACTGTGCGTTTCGTGATCGACATGTTTTTCAATTTTTACTGTTCTCTCCGTCTTAATTCACATGGCCTCAACTTGCATGCTTGGTCAACATTTTTAAAACGTTTATTTTTCCATAGATCCCCTATGTTTTACCAAAATCAACTATATGTAAGCTACTGAGCTCCGTGATTAAAACTTGTTTGGGATAGGGGGCAGCATTTTCACTTTTGGATGAATAGCATGCCCAGAGTGAACTGCCTGTTTCTAAAACTGTTTGAATGATGTCTGTGAGTATAACAGAACTCATATGGCAGGCAAAAACCTGAGAAAAAATCCAAACAGGAAGTGGGAAATCTGAGGTTTGTAGGTTTTGAACTCACCCCTATCGAATACACAGTGGGATATGGGTTATTTTTCACTTCCTAGGGCTACCACAAGATGTCAACCGTCTTCAGAACGTGGTTTCAGGCTTCTCATGTGAAGGGGGGCCGGATGGGAGCTGTTTTACTAAGGGGTCTGCCTACAGCCTCGTTCTCAGTCATGCGCTTTCACTTGAGAGGTTGCTCTCATTCCGGTGCATTTCTACTGACAATGGAATTCTCAGGTTGGAACATTATTGAACTTTTATGATAACATCCTGAAGATTGATTCTATACTTAGTTTGACAAGTTTCTTCGACCTGTAATATAACTTTTTGAACGTTTCGTCCGAATGGACCAGATCACGCTTTTGGATTGTTTACCAAACACCCTAACAAAAGAAGCTATTGGACATAAATGATGGACATTATCGAACAACACAAGCATTTATTGTGGAACTGCGATTCCTGGGAGTGCATTCGGATGAAGATCATCAAAGGTAAGTGAATATTTCTAATGATATTTATGAATAATGTTGACTACCCAACATGGCGGATATTTCTCTGGCTGGTTTGGGCTCTGAGCGCCGTTCTCAGATTATGCTTTTTCCGTAAAGTTTTTTTGAAATCTGACAGCGGCTGCATTAAGGGGAAGTGTATCTAAAGTTTCATGTATAATAGCTTAATTTTCATCAACATTTATTATGAGTATTTCTGTGAATTCATGTGGCTCTCAGCAACATCACTGCATGTTTTGGAACTACTGAATCTAACACGCCAATGTAAAATAAGATTTTTGGATTTGAATATGAACTTTACCAAACAAAACATACATGTATTGTGTAACATGAAGTCCTATGAGTGTCATCTGATGAAGATCATCAAAGGTTAGTGATTCATTTTATCTCTTTGTGCTTTTTGTGACTCCTCTCTTTGGCGGGAAAGATGGCTGGGTTTCTATGACTCGGTGGTGACCTAACATAATCGTTTGTGGAGCTTTCGCTGTAAAGCATTTTTGAAATCAGACACTGTGGCTGGATTAACGAGAATTCGATCTTTAAAATGGTGCCTAATACTTGTATGTTTGAGAAATTAGATTTATGAGATTTCTGTTGATTTGTATTTGGCGCCCTGCAATTTTATAGGCTGTTGGCGAGGGGTTCCGCTAGCGGGGGGTTCCCACTGCTCTTTGTGGGAAAGGTTATTGTACCTTTTCTATTTTTTTGTTTTCTTTTTTGTTTTCTCCCCAATTTCGTGGTATCCAATTGGTTACAGTCTTGTCTAACGCTGCAACTCCCGTACGGACTCGGGAGAGGCGAAGGTCGAGAGTCGTGTGTCCTCAAACACAACCCAACCAAGCTGCACTGCTTCTTGACACAATGCCCACTTAACCCGGAAGCCAGCCGCTCCAATGTGTCGGAGGGAACACTGTACACCTGGCGACCGTGTCAGCGTGCACTGCGCACGGGGCCACAGGACTATCGTACCATTTCTACTGATCTGCGTGCCAGTTAGGATGTTCATGGAACAGTTTCATTTATCTTCATATCTCAAAATCAATGTCATGTGGTTAATCAAAATTCTTTCTAAATGAAAATTATACAAATCTAAAGTTAACTTCTATTGCCAGTATGTAAAAATTGCCTACATAAAGCCAACAAATAACATTGCAGCCCATAAGTAAAAATGCTGATTTTAAAAATAAATATCCTATAAATCACATTGGATACCCATGGCCTGCCTGCAAGGAACTTGAAACATTGTATCAACTATTAACTTGGTCCAGCCTGGAGTTTGTGCTAGCTAACTTGCAGCATTGTATAAAATATTCTTGCCCCTCAGTTTCCTGTGCCAGTGAGCTCCTGACAGACATGGCTGTAGGCTATTCACGTATCTTATTCAAGATTTTAAACTTTTTTTTTTGGTAACTACATGATTGGGGCGGCAGGTAGCCTACTGGTTAGAGTTGGGCCAGTGATCGAATCCCCGAGCTGACAAGGTAAAAATCTGTCGTTCTGTGCCTGTACAAGGCAGTTAACCCACTGTTTCTAGGCCGTCATTGTAAATAAGAATTTGTTCTTAAGCGACTTGCCTAGTTAAATTAAATGCATTTTATTTATTTTTTATGATTCCATATGTGTTATTTCATAGTTTTGATTAGAGGTTGACCGTTTAATCGGCATGGCCGATTTAATTAGGGCCGATTTTTCAAGTTTTCATAATCGGTAATTGGCCTTTTTGAATGCCGATTATGGACGATTTACATTGCAATCCATGAGGAACCTGCGTGGCATGCTGACCACCTGTTATGCGAATGTGCCTGCCATGCAAGTGCAGCGTCAAATGGATTTGTGGCTGCATGGAGCCAAGGTAAGTTGCTAGCTAGGATAAAACTTATCCTATAAAAAGCAATCAATCTTCACATAATCACTAGTTAACTACACATGGTTGATGATATTACTAGGTTAACTAGCTTGTCCTGCGTTGCATATAATCAAAGCGGTGCCTGTTAATTTATCATCGGATCACAGCCTACTTCAACTTCGCCAAAAGGGTGATTTAACAAAAGCACATAGCTGGAAAAAAGCACAATCTTTGCACAAATGTACCTAACCATAAACATCAATGCCTTTCTTAAAATCAAAACACATAAGTATATATTTAGTTAAAAGAAATTCATGTTAGCAGGCAATAGTAACTAGGGAAATTGTGTCACTTCTCTTGCGTTCAGTGCAATCAGAGTCAGGGCATATGCAACAGTTTGGGCCGACTGGCTCGATGTGAACTAATTTGCCAGAATTTTACATAATTATGAAATGACATTGAAGGTTGTGCAATGTAACAGCAATATTTAAACTTTGGGTTGCCACCCGTTCGATAAAATACAGAACGGTTCTGTATTTCACTGAAAGAATAAACGTTTTGTTTTCGAAATTATAGTTTCCAGATTTGACCATATTAATGACCAAAGGCTCGTATTTCTGTGTTTATTATAATTAAGTCTGATTTGATTGAGCAGTCTGAGCGGTGGTATGCAGCAGCAGGCTCGTAAGCATTCCTTCAAACAGCACTTTCCTGTGTTTGCCAGCAGCTCTTAGCAATGCTTGAAGCACAGCGCTGTTTATGACTTCAAGCCTATCAACTCCTGAGATTAGGCTGGCAATACTAGTGCCTATAAGAACATCCAATAGTCAAAGGTATATGAAATACAAATGGTATAGAGCAAAATAGTTGATGCGTCATAGTTCCTATAATAACTACAACCTTAAACTTGAACTGGGAATATTGAAGAACTGGGAATATTGAAACACCAGCTTTCATATGTTCTCATGTTCTGAGCAAGGAACTTAAACGTTAGCTTTTTTTACATGGCACTTATTGCGCTTTCTTCTCCAATTTTTTTTTTTGTTGCATTATTTAAACCAAATTGACATGTTTCATTATTTGAGACTAAATATATTTCATGTATTATATTAAGTGTTCATTCAGTATAGTTGTAATTGTCATTATTACAAGTATATAAAAATAATCAGATTTAATCGGTATCGGCTTTTTTTGGTCCTCCAATAATCGGTATCGGCGTTGAAAAATCACAATCGGTCGACCTCTAGTTTTGATGGCTTCAACCCTGGAATTAGGTGTCCAAACTTTTCACCGGTACTGTATGTGTATAGTTATATCTATTTGCAGTGGCTCGACAAAAAAAAAATTAATCTGTCGACCAACAGCCTATCGACCAGACAATTGACTAGTCGACTAAATGGAGTCAGGCCAAGTAGGGTTTTTA
Organism: Salvelinus alpinus; assembly: GCF_045679555.1. Classification (NCBI taxonomy): domain Eukaryota; kingdom Metazoa; phylum Chordata; class Actinopteri; order Salmoniformes; family Salmonidae; genus Salvelinus; species Salvelinus alpinus. The sequence goes on along the minus strand of NC_092097.1, from coordinate 11,361,797 downwards.
AATTAATTAGTTTTTACCTCGGCGTGTGTTTTGCTGCAGCAAGCAAACCGTTGATGTTTTATTAAAACGACATACAAGGAGTAAAGATCAGAGACTAAGGGGTTTAAAGCCTAGCATGCCAAGACTGCTACAAGATACCAAGGGAAGCAGATTATATGCCTTTGAAGCCTGTAAACAATCAAGTTGAAAATCGTTGCGGTTGACTTCATGGCTCTTCAAGTGTGGGCTACGGGTCTCAGTACTTTGGTTGTGAGAGATTTTCGGTGTGTGCTGTACGTCGAGCCTGTGCTTGACTGTGCGTCTACTCAGTTGGTGTGCGTGGGGTTGTGGGAGAACTGTGTTTGGCGGGAGGAGTGGCAGTGGAGGAATGCGTGTGTGTTTGCGCACGCTGTGGCGTTCAACGTCTTCCCACACCCACAACAAATAGACAGCAAAGGTGCTACATTCCTTAGCCCCTGTGGAGATCTCTGAAGCCGAGGTCAGGTTTATGTTTTGTGTAGAATGTGTGTAACAACAATGCAAACTAATCTACTGTACCAATGCTTTATCCTCGCTGCTGGTTGGTTACTTCCTTTGTTGTATCATAGCTGTGCTGTGGCTCAGTCCTCTCTCTCGCTCGCTCTCTTTCTGTCCTCGCTCACAGAATGCTGCTGCAGGCCTTATCTGAAAGATCACATCCCTTTCTGTATAACAAGACTAGATCTGATGTATGCACCTCAGTGGCTTAACTCTTTTTGTCTGCCTCAGTCATTCACATGGAGTTTTTCCCACAGGTCATTTAAAGGTCATGCTATCCTTGTACTATTTGCTTTTGACTGCACAGGCCTGTATTCTCTTTTTTATTTATTTCTTACATGCGTGTTTAAGATGCTCTTAAAAGCCTTGTGGTGCTGTCTGTCTTTAATTGTTAATGTTGAGAAGAGATGTTGGGAATGTAAAGTGAACTTGTGGGTACGTTGTTAGTGTTATTATTGGGGAACAGTGTCATAAGAAACGGTGCAACTCCAGTACAACACTTCTGGGTTATGCAATATAATGGTTTCCAATTCTGGCACTGCACAGTTATGGGAAAACACATTGATCACACACTGCTGCAAATCTGAAGGCATTTAAGCGCTGCCCCATTTGGAGTTTAAACTTTTAAAGAGCTCATCTGGGCCTTCCCTTACTAACATTTGCTTCTTTTTTTTTTTTAATGGGCTTACAAGTAAATATTCAACTTTTACATGAGTGAGAAATGCCATGTGTTGGCATGCCTGTCAATAAGACGTGTATTGACGGTAGAGGCGCAGCAGCAGAGAAGGACTGCGTTAGACCTGTGGAGAGTCCTCTTTTCTCCACGGGTTCTCTCTGTGTGAGAGAACTCCACCTCCCTGCGTTGCAGTTGCATCCCGGTGAGGCTGCGGACCGCTGGGTCTCGGCAGGGTGTACTGACCCCCGCTCCTTCCCTCCCTGTGAGGAGCAGGGTAGTGACACGGCCTGTCCCTTTGGCTCACTGAACGGTTGACACGCGACGCGAGGTCGTCAACGTGACCTACTTTCCCCTGGCTACCCTTCTGCTGAGCCGCAGGGGCGTCGAGAGGGTGGTGGTGAGTGTGTTACGGGGCAGGGACGGTGCTGTCCTGGCGTTAGATCACCACGTTAGTTTTGAGACGGTGTGTGTGTGTGTGTGAGAGGCGACAGTGGGAGACGCACACCGGCTGGGCGTGAGCTGCACTGGGGGGGTTGCAGGTGCTGTACGTGCTGGGCAGTACTTTGGATGGACCCCTGCAATACTGCCTTAACGCAATAAATCCTTCTACTCCGTGTACTTCTGACCACACTGTGGGTTACTGATCTGGCTGCTCCGTCCTCATTGTGTGCCAGTATGATGCTCTGCATGCTGGAGATGCTAAGGCTAATTATAGTATAGCCATAAAGTGTTTATTTTGGAAAAGCTAAGTGGCTTTAATTGGGAGGATTCTCACCAGCGCTTTGTCATCTTATTGACGGCTTGTGCTCTGCCTCCCTGCAAGGATGCTAGGGTCTCTCAAATGAAGCAGAAGTGGCTCTCATGACGTTTCTCTGCGAGACGCTGCGGTCGTAATGTGTTAAACGCTTCTATCCACTCCATTTCACCCTTTCTCCTACGATTGACCCCCAGCCTGTTAGTTTCACACCAGTGACTTGTAAGCTTAGAGAAGGGAGCGTGTTTGATAGAATACAGTGTGTCGCTGGAGCACAGAGCCGGTCGGAGAGAAGAGTTAATTTAAAAAGTCAACCTGTTAATGCACTGGCAGTACTCTAGGCTGGGTCAGACTGGATGACCGTATCAATGTTTTCTATCTGCAAGAAGGCACTAAATGGTGACTGAGCAACATCTCTCCGCGTGTGAGGCTGAGCGCTACTTGCCCTTCTCACCTCGTGGTATCAAGTGCACGACTTGCCCTCCTGCTCCTCGCCGCCTGAGTCTGGACGGTGGATGGGTTTTACTTCGGTCTTAAGTGCTTACGCTTGTAAGACATTGTAAGGTCAGCATTACACTCGGTCTCCTTTCTCTCTCTTTTGTCTTCCTAGGGGCCTAATGGCCGCCTTAATGTTTTCCAAACTGATGGCATGCATCACACCTTTTTGTTCCTGGACCTGAATGTAGGCTATGAATATTCTGTATAGTCTACTGTATGTCTATACAGATTTATCCTCATGCATGCTGTCAGACACAGCTGAGTGTCCCCACTTGACATGTGGTCATATCACCTAATGCAGTGGTTCCCAAACTGTGGGGCTGGGCCATGGAAATATTGAATGCTCCCCAATGCTGGAAGGGGGGCCTGAGTGAAAACGTTTGGAGAACCCCTGCCCTAATGCAGGAGGCGTGTAGGCTAAGACTGGCGGACAGACTGGATAGAGACCATCCTACTGATTTAGTGCAGTCTGTGAGGAAGCCCTGCCAGGCCTGACTGAACGGCTGTTCCAACAGATTCCCTGTAGAGCAGGCAGGCTTGCCCTCTGACTGGACCATTTCTCCATCAACCACGGACACTGACTGATACACTCCAGTATAGAGGTCGACCGATTCATCGGAATGGCCGATTTTAATTAGGGCCCATTTCAAGTTTTCATAACAATCGGAGATCTGTGTTTTTGGACACAGATTTGGCCGATTTTATTTATTTATTTTAAATGTATATATTTTTTTAAATACACCTTTATTTAACTAGGCAAGTCAGTTAAGAACACATTCTTATTTTCATATATGAAATACAAATAGTATAGAGAGAAATAGTCCTATAATTCCTATAACTACAACCTAAAACTTCTTACCTGGGAATATTGAAGACTCATGTTAAAAGGAACCACCAGCTTTCATATGTTCTCATGTTCTGAGCAAGGAACTTAAACGTTAGCTTTCTTACATGGCACATATTGAACTTTTACTTTCTTCTCCAACACTTTGTTTTTGCATTGTTTAAACCAAATTGAACATGTTTCATTATTTATTTCAGGCTAAATTGATTTTATTGATGTATTATATTAAGTTATAATAATTGTTCATTCAGTATTGTTGTAATTGTCATTATTACAAATACATTTTTAAAAAAATTGCCGATTTTAATCAGTATCGGCTTTTTTTGGTCGTCCAATAATCTGTATCGGCGTTGAAAAATCATAATCGGTCGACCTCTACTCCAGTCCCACCCTAGACTGGAAGATATAGCACCGATGCTATCAGACGGTGCCACAGATTTTGGGTTTTGATTAGCCTCGTTATTGTTTTTGTTTTTTATATATATTAAATTTTTCTATAATGAACACAATCTGCCCTGCTGTAACGGTCCTGCCACGTTTTGATGCATTAAGTTGTGCAAGTTTTGGTGTATTGGATTTTACCATTAGCATTTCAGGGGATTTTACCACTGGAGATTGACAGCTCGATAACGAGACTGCCGTTATCCTCTCTTCCTGAGGTGTATTTCTCTATACTGATGTTACAATCAGCGCCATCTTATCGGCTTTGGGCTGTACACATCTCACATCTGCCCAACGACCGTCTGACTCGGCTGCACTAAAAACCTTTGAGATCCTCAGACATCTGTCAATACTAAAATGGTGTGGAGATGTGTGCATTCGGCTAGTCCATTAAGCCTATGGCTGGCCCAGCTCCAGCTGATTCCAGGAGGCTGGCCGGCTCCACCCTAACTGTTACTTAACCAGGAGCACCACTCCACTCTACAGCCATCATTTTTATTTATTTTATTTATTTCACCTTTATTTAACCAGGTAGGCAAATTGAGAACACGTTCTCATTTACAATTGCGACCTGGCCAAGATAAAGCAAAGCAGTTCGACACATACAACAACACATAGTTACACATGGAGTAAAACAAACATACAGTCAATAATACAGTGAAAAATAAGTCTATATACAATGTGAGCAAGTGAGGTGAGATAAGGGAGGTGAAGGCAAACAAAATATATAAAATATATATATAAAAAAGGCCATGGTGGCGAAGTAAATACAATATAGCAAGTAAAAAAAACACTGGAATGGTTGGTTTGCAGTGGAAGAAAGTGTAAAGTAGAGATAGAAATAATGGGGTGCAAAGGAGCAAAATAAATAAATAAATACAGTAGGTAAAGAGGTAGTTGTTTGGGCTAAATTATAGATGGGCTATGTACAGGTGCAGTAATCTATGAGCTGCTCTGACAGCTGGTGCTTAAAGCTAGTGAGGGAGATAAGTGTTTCAGAGATTTTTGTAGTTCGTTCCAGTCATTGGCAGCAGAGAAGTGGAAGGAGAGGCGGCCAAAGGAAGAATTGGTTTTGGGGGTGACCAGAGAGATATACCTGCTGGAGCGCGTGCTACAGGTAGGTGCTGCTATGGTGACCAGCGAGCTGAGATAAGGGGGGACTTTACCTAGCAGGGTCTTGTAGATGACCTGGAGCCAGTGGGTTTGGCGACGAGTATGAAGCGAGGGCCAGCCAACGAGATCGCAGTGGTGGGTAGTATATGGGGCTTTGGTGACAAAACGGATGGCACTGTGATAGACTGCATCCAATTTATTGAGTAGGGTTTTGGAGGCTATTTTGTAAATGACATCACCGAAGTCGAGGATTGGTAGGATGGTCAGTTTTACAAGGGTATGTTTGGCAGCATGAGTGAAGGATGCTTTGTTGCGGAATAGGAAGCCAATTCTAGATTTAACTTTGGATTGGAGATGTTTGATGTGAGTCTGGAAGGATAGTTTACAGTCTAACCAGACACCTAGGTATTTGTAGTTGTCCACATATTCTAAGTCAGAGCCGTCCAGAGTAGTGATGTTGGACAGGCGGGCAGGTGCAGGCAGCGATCGGTTGAAGAGCATGCATTTAGTTTTACTTGTATTTAAGAGCAATTGGAGGCCACGGAAGGAGAGCTGTACGGCATTGAAGCTCGCCTGGAGGGTTGTTAACACAGTGTCAAAAGAAGGGCCAGAAGTATACAAAATAGTGTCGTCTGCGTAGAGGTGGATCAGAGAATCACCAGCAGCAAGAGCGACATCATTGATGTATACAGAGAAGAGAGTTGGCCCGAGAATAGAACCCTGTGGCACCCCCATAGAGACTGCCAGAGGCCCGGACAACAGACCCTCCGATTTGACACACTGAACTCGATCAGAGAAGTAGTTGGTGAACCAGGCGAGGCAATCATTAGTGAAACCAAGGCTGTCGAGTCTGCCGATGAGGATGTGGTGATTGACAGAGTCAAAAGCCTTGGCCAGGTCAATGAATACGGCTGCACAGTACTGTTTCCTATCGATGGCGGTTAAGATATCGTTTATGACCTTGAGCGTGGCTGAGGTGCACCCATGACCAGCTCTGAAACCAGATTGCATAGCGGAGAAGGTATGGTGGGATTCGAAATGGTCGGTAATCTGTTTGTTGACTTGGCTTTCGAAGACCTTAGAAAGGCAAGGTAGGATAGATATAGGTCTGTAGCTGTTAGGGTCAAGAGTGTCCCCCCCTTTGAAGAGGGGGATAACCGCAGCTGCTTTCCAATCTTTGGGAATCTCAGACGACACGAAAGAGAGGTTGAAAAGGCTAGTAATAGGGGTGGCAACAATTTCAGCAGATAGTTTTAGAAAGAAAGGGTCCAGATTATCTAGCCCGGCTGATTTGTAAGGGTCCAGATTTTGCCGCTCTTTCAGAACATCAGCTGACTGTATTTGGGAGAAAGAGAAATGGGGAAGGCTTGGGCGAGTAGCAGAGGGGAGGGCAGTGCTGTTGACTGGGGTAGGGGTAGCCAGGTGGAAAGCATGGCCAGCCGTAGAAAAATGCTTATTGAAATTCTCAATTATAGTGGATTTGTCGGTGGTGACAGTGTTTCCTATCTTCAGTGCAGTTGGAAGCTGGGAGGAGGTGTTCTTATTCTCCATGGACTTTACAGTGTCCCAGAACTTTTTTGAATTTGTGTTGCAGGAAGCAAATTTCTGCTAGAAAAGCCAAGGCTAGCTTTTTCAAACTGCCTGTGTATATTGGTTTCTAGCTTCCCTGAAAAGTTGCATATCACGGGGGCAGTTCGATGCTAATGCAGAACGCCATAGGATGTTTTTCTTTTGGTTAAGGGCAGTCAGGTCAGGAGAGAACCAAGGGATATATCTGTTCCTGGTTCTAAATTTCTTGAATGGGGCATGCTTATTCAAGATGGTGAGGAAGGCATTTAAAAAAAATATCCAGGCATCCTCTACTGACGGGATGAGATCAATATCCTTCCAGGATACCTCGGCCAGGTCGATTAGAAAGGCCTGCTCGCTGAAGTGTTTTAGGGAGCGTTTGATAGTGATGAGGGGTGGTCGTTTGACCGCTGACCCATTACGGATGCAGGCAATGAGGCAGTGATCGCTGAGATCTTGGTTGAAAACAGCAGAGGTGTATTTGGAGGGCAAGTTGGTTAGGGTGATATCTATGAGGGTACCAGTGTTTACGGAATTGGGGTGGTACCTGGTAGGTTCATTGATAATTTGTATGAGATTGAGGGCATCAAGCTTAGATTGTAGGATGGCTGGGGTGTTAAGCATGTTCCAATTTAGGTCGCCTAGCAGCACGAGCTCTGAAGATAGATGGGGGGCAATCAGTTCACATATGGTGTCCAGAGCACAGCTGGGGGCAGAGGGTGGTCTATAGCAGGCGGCAACGGTGAGACTTGTTTTTAGAGAGGTGGATTTTTAAAAGTAGAAGTTCAAATTGTTTGGGAACAGACCTGGATAGTAAAACAGAACTCTGCAGGCAATCCTTGCAGTAGATTGCAACACCGCCCCCTTCGGCCGTTCTATCTTGTCTGAAAATCTTGTAGTTGGGGATGAAAATGTCAGAATTTTTGGTGGTCTTTCTAAGCCAGGATTCAGACACGGCTAAAACATCCGGGTTGGCAGAGTGTGCTAAAGCAGTGAACAAAACAAACTTAGGGAGGAGGCTTCTAATGTTAACATGCATGAAACCAAGGCTATTACGGTTACAGAAGTCATCAAAAGAGAGCGCCTGGGGAATAGGAGTGGAGCTAGGTACTGCAGGGCCTGGATTCACCTCTACATCACCAGAGGAACAGAGGAGGAGTAGGATAAGGGTACGGCTAAAAGCTATGAGAATTGGTCGTCTAGAACAGAGAGTAAAAGGACGTTTCTGGGGGCGATAAAATAGCTTCAAGGAATAATGTACAGACAAAGGTATGGTAGGATGTGAATACAGTGGAGGTAAACCTAGGTATTGAGTGATGATGAGATAGATATTGTCTCTAGAAACATCATTGAAACCAGGTGATGTCATCGCATATGTGGGTGGTGGAACTGAAAGGTTGGATATGGTATAGTGAGCAGGGCTAGAGGCTTTACAGTGAAATAACCCAGTAAACACTACCCAGAACAGCAATAGACAAGGCATATTTACATTAAGGAGATGCATGCTTAATCGAGTGATCAATAAGGGTCCAGTGAGTAGAGGTTGGTTGGGGTCACGGCGATCCAGACAGCTGGCCGGGTAGATGGCTATCGGTAGCAAGATAGCATAGGATGGAGGTCTATTTTTTAGACACCTCGTGCGTTTCCGTCGGTAGATTAGTGGGGTTCCGTGTGGAAGAGGGGATCAATCCAATTGGCAAAATAGATATAGTGACCCAAGAAAAAAATTGTCCGATATACTTATTCAGATAGCAGCCGATAAGACAGCTAACGATTAGCGGGCCCCAGATGAGCGTTCAGGTAACGTCGCGACGGAGGTGCCAGTTGGATAACTCCCTCGGGCAGATAACGTCGGCAGTCAGTCGTGAAGGCCCGGTGGGGCTCCGTATCTGCAGCAAAAAAAAAAAAAAAACGGGTCCGGATAGGTGACTGTAGCCCAGGAATGGCTGATGGAACTCCTCAGCTGGCTAGCTCCGGAATAATTTAAGTTTGCTCCGGGATCGACGTAAGCCAATAGTCACACGGTTTGCAGCTAGCTAGCTGCGAAATCAAGGTGCAAATGTCCAGAGCCTGCGGCTGAAATCCGGTGATGAAGTAGAAAAAAATCCGGTGATGTGGTAGAGAAAAAGCAGTCCTATATGCTCTGGGTTGATATCGCGCTTGCAGACTGGCAGGTATTGGCCCGAGCTGAAGCTGGCTGGTGTCCGAGTTAAGGGTGAAGACCGCAGCAGTGGCTAACTGACTACTAGCTAGTAGCTAGTTATCTGGCTAGCTTCTGATTGGGGTTACAGTTCTAAAGTATAAAAAAAAAAATAGCAGATCCGTACCACATTGGGTGAGGCGGAATGTATATTCAGTTCCTAAATGGAAAGTGAAATTAAAATATATACAAAAAATACGAGGACTATTTACGCGGGACAAGACGGGACAAGACAAACACACGTCTGACTGCTACGCCATCTTGGATCATCATGGCTGCTTCGAGCCCCCGAACAGGCAGATATATCAGCCTCTGTGGGTGAGGAATAGCTAACACCATAATGAGTTAAGTTGCAGAATGATCTACATAATTTATCCCCCCCCAGGAGACTTGTGTAGCATTAATTAATATCAGGCATCGTCCCAGTGAGGGATTCATTTGGGATGCGTGTCTCTTAATTCAAGATGAGCTTTGATTGTTGGCGCCCATGTAATTTGAGAAGTAGAAGAAGCCAGTCTGCTGTTACCGGGTAGTTTAGGCCCTATGTCTTCCTGGTAGCTTTGGCCTGGTCCAGTGACAATCAGTGTGTAGACTGACATCTAGTCACAGATATAGCAGTTTATTTCCTCCAAGGTGTCATTTTAAAACAAGTGTATCTTGACAGGAAATGGGACTTAACACCAAAGGATGACGTTTACCATGCTACCAAGGTTCCTGTTCTGTCTTTATCACAATGGCACAGCCTCTGTGGCTATGACATGATCTCTGCTCAAAGACACACGACCTCTTCCCTTGTAATGTGATTTTTTTTAATTTTATTTCTAACCCCATATTTCTCTCTCTCTCTCTCTACAGAACTCAATACGGCACAATCTGTCATTGAACAAGTGTTTTCTCAAAGTGCCTCGCTCCAAAGACGACCCAGGAAAGGTAAGACAACCGTGTTTCATTCAAACCCAACATACAGAGATGACTGTAAACGTAGCGGAAATAACCGGCTGGTGTCCACAGACAGACCTACTAGTCTAGACTCACTCTTTGCAAGTAGTCCTCCAATATGATCTAATGCTATCTGCATGAGGAACATGTTCGCTGTGAACGCCTGCCAGTGCTCTGACAGTCTGGAAATGCATGGCATGCTCGTAATCTATTATGAACGTTCCACCCCCACAAAATTGCATGGCAAATGTAAAGACCGTGTTTTTTTTTTTTTTTAGACCTGCAGGGCAGACTAAGTACGAAGATGTGGTAATAAGTCATTGTCCTTGTGGGAATAGTCCAAAATAAGGCTGTAGTCAGTGCATTTTGAGTAACGCCCCAAAACTGCTTCTCGGGCTGGGTTATGAGGAGAAAAGCCCTCAGCTCAGCACTTAGGGTGAGAGGAGAGGGAGGCCACACTGACACATACAGCACCTGCCTCTCCTGCCCCCTCAGGCCGGCAGGGACTGCTGCTATGACATGACCAGCTCCCATACCAGCCTGTTTTACCACACAATCGCTCCCATCTCTTGCCCTGTCACTTGTCTTACTAGTATCTCTCACTGCGCTTTGTTTCTCACGTGGTTGGACCATGTGGGCCTATATTTAGTGTATCCTGGTTATGTGAATTGGTCTAACCATATGTAAGATTTTTTTTATCTGGCGAACAGGCACACAGTGGCTTGAAGAGCTACGCCAAGCTATGTACTGTAGAGGTTGGGGACTGAATGCTAATTTCATGTTTTGCTGTAATCCTCTGATATTGACACTCCTGGGAGCTGCACTAAATACAAAATAATCTATTGCTGTGTGGATCCCATTCCAAATGCATGGCCAACTTAATTTGGAATTTCTCACTCCCCCTCCCCCCCCCGAAGAAAACTTCAAAGAAGTGCTAGCCTCTAGATAGGTTCCATCAGTATTGTAATGTGGCAGGAATATGAGCACTGCTGGTCGGATGAGATAGGAGAGCACCGTGTCTACCTCTGAGATGGAGAGCGAGATGACATGCGTGGCGTACTCCTTCACCGTGGAGGTGAGGGGGGGGGGTAAAAGTGCCATTACGGCTCCCACTGCAGAGACCTATTTATTTCACATGTTAACCGGTTACGATTGCTAAATGAGCACCGTGATTTAAGTTTTTTTTTTTAAATAGGTTGACATACAATACTGTAGGAAAATCACCAGCCTCTGAGAGAAACAGGTAATCAGGGCTCCTGGTGGAATCACCATATGTCCATGGCATTTTGTAGAGACTACATGGATGATAGAGCTTACAGTTGTAGCTTACATTATGGACAGACATTCTTGCTGTGCCGGCTTCACTCTGATGCAGTGTATTTGTGATTTATTTAAGCAGTCTTTATGGGTGTTTTTTTTCTCTTCCCCCGTCGAGTCTCGAGGGGCATGTGGAGAAATGCAGAAACTCCCCAAGGGTTTGTGCTTAAAGATTTTTTTTTGTTGCCTAATTAAAAGAAACGCCGCCCGTCTCTCCACCGGCGCAGTGAGTCTGAGTCTACCAAGAGCTCTAATTGAAACAGTTAACCCCAAAATCCTCATACATCTAGCAGTGAACCAGATGCTTTGATCAAAACACGCAGCTCAGGCAGCTCACCTTCAGACGTCCTTAGACGTTTCTCTGTCCGTTACTCTCAGCGTCTTGCAGTGAAGACTCATCGTCAAATATACCAACAATGGAATTGGGCTACAGAATTTTTATTTTTTATTTTTTTATTTGTCCGTTATTTTACCAGGTAAGTTGACTGAGAACACGTTCTCATTTGCAGCAACGACCTGGGGAATAGTTACAGGGGAGAGGAGGGGGATGAATGAGCCAATTGTAAACTGGGGATTATTAGGTGACCGTGATGGTTGAGGGCCAGATTGGAAATTTAGCCAGGACACTGGGGTTAACACCCCTACTCTTACGATAAGTGCCATGGGATCTTTAATGACCTCAGAGAGTCAGGACACCCGTTTAACGTCCCATCCGAAAGACTGCACCCTACACAGAGCAGTGTCCCCAATCACTGCCCTGGGGCATTGGGATCTTTGTTTAGACCAGAGGAGAGAGTGCCTCCTACTGGCCCTCCAGCACCACTTCCAGCAGCATCTGGTCTCCCATCCAGGGCCTGACCAGGACCAACCCTGCTTAGCTTCAGAAGCAAGCCAGCAGTGGTATGCAGGGTGGTATGCTGCTGGCAGTGGTATGCTGCTGCTTGCCTTTAACTTATTTAACTTGGGTCAAACGTTTCGGGTAGCCTTCCACAAGCTTCCCACAATAAGTTGGGTGAATTTTGGCCCATTCCTCCTGACAGAGGTGGTGTAACTGAGTCAGGTTTGTAGGCCTCCTTGCTCGTACATGCTTTTTCAGTTCTGTCCACAAATGTTCTATAGGATTGAGGTCAGGGCTTTGTGATGGCCACTCCAATACCTTGACTTTGTTGTCCTTATGCCATTTTGCCACAACTTTGGAAGTATGCTTGGGGTCATTGTCCATTTGGAAGACCCATTTGCGACCAAGCTTTAACTTCCTGACTGATGTCTTGAGATGTTGCTTCAATAGATCCACATCATTTACCTGCCTCATGATGCCATCTATTTTGTGAAGTGCACCAGTCCCTCCCTCAGCAAAGCACCCCCACAACATGATGCTGCCACCCCCGTGCTTCACGGTTGGGATGGTGTTCTTCGCTAGCAAGCCTCCCCCTTTTCTCCAAACATAACGATGGTCATTATGGCCAAACAGTACTATTTTTGTTTCATCAGACCAGAAAAGTACAATCTTTGTCCCCAAATGCAGTTGCAAACTGGAGTCTGGCTTTTTTCTGACGGTTTTGGAGCAGTGGCTTTTTCCTTGCTGAGCAGCCTTTCAGGTTGTCGATTTATAGATCCTTGTATACCTGTTTCCTCCAGCATCTTCACAAGGTCCTTTGCTGCTGTTCTAGGATTGATTTGCAGTTTTTGCACAAGTACGTTCATCTCTAGGATACAGAACGCGTCTCCTTCCTGAGCGTTATGACGGCTGCGTGATCCCATGGTGTTTATACTTGCGTACTATTGTTTGTACAGATGAACGTGGTACCTTCAGGCATTTGAACATTTGAAACCGGACTTGTGGAGGTCTGCTATTTTTTTCTGAGATCTTGGCTGATTTCTTTTGATTTTCCCATGATGTCAAGCAGAGGCACTGAGTTTGAAGGTAGGCCTTGAAATACATCCACAGGTACACCTCCAATTGACTCAAATTATGTCAATTAGCCTTTCAGAAGCTTCTAAAGCCATGACATCATTTTCTGGAATTTTCCAAGCTGGTTAAAGGCACAGTCAACTTAGTGTATGTAAACTTCTGTCCCACTGGAATTGTGATACAGTGAATTATAAATTAAATCTGTCTGTAAACAATTGTTGGAAAAATTACTTGTGTCATGCACAAAGTAGATGTCCTAACCGACTTGCCAAAACTATAGTTTGTTAACAAGAAATTTGTGGAGTAGTTGAAAAATGAGTTTTAATGACTCTAACCTAAGTGTATGTAAACTTCTGACTTCAGCTGTATATTATTACCGCTTCTTTGTCTCTGGTTAATTTGCACTGTGAATTATTCTCCCTCTGAGGGAAACACTAATTGACCCCAAGCTTTAAAAATATTTAAACATATTTTCTCAACATTGTATTGTTGCAGCAGTGAGGTTAAAGTTGCAGCGTTTCAAAATGAAAGCTAGGAGAGAAACACAGGACCGTGCTTTAGATGGCAGTAGTACCGTGACGAGTATGAAATGGGCCTACTACGGGACACGTGTTGTATGGATGACTTTAGACACAAGTTGTTGCAACAGTACTTCTCTTCTGTTGTCTAGAATGACAATTTCTCTGTAAATATCAATTATTCTCTCTGCTAAGGAAGTCATTTTAAAGGTCCTGATCTCACTTCCCCAGACAATTGTGAATGATTTTATCAGGAGTAATATAAAATATTATTTAAAATCACAACTTGTAATGGCCTGGGGGTGAGAATCTCATTTTAACCACTGTAAGCAGTGAAGCTTGTGGCTTCAGGGAGGAACGCCATTGAAAAATGAATTAAATGTGGCCGAATTCAGAGATAAATAATGCAGCCAAGGGGTGGCGTTGTGTGGAGCTGCAGCCTCCGAGCCAGCAGGTCTATTCTCTCCTTGATTAGCTGGGCTCAGACATGAACAGAAAACCAACGCGCTGCTCCCGCGCCTGGCGACAGCAGGCCAGCTACAGTTGGATACACTAGCACTACTTCAGGAGGGGTTTACCAGTTCAACAGCCCCAGTCTCTAACTAAAGAGCACCAGAGACAAAGGGAAGCCTTACCACGAAACACGGCTCCCTCCAATTACAAACAAAACCCACGTACACACTTAATACCCACACAGGTTGACTGTTATACTTAATTTTTTTGTGGATTGTGTTTTGCTAGCATTTTGTCAAAGCACTAATGTGGCAGTACCAAAGAAAAGTCTGATGCTTTTACTCTTTGTCCTGAGATGGAAAGCCATGTCCATTGTTAACATCCCTGTGGTGCCAGGCAAGGTCTTGTCTGTTCTGTTCTTTACTGTGGTGCTCAATGGTCCTCTCTCTCTCTCTCCCTCTCTCTCTCCCCACAGGGCTCCTACTGGGCCATCGACACCAACCCAAAGGAAGACGCCTTGCCCACACGGCCGAAGAAGAGGCCACGGTCCGGAGAGAGGGTAAGTCCTCCAGACAACACACCTGTAGATAGCCTCACTTAACACATTCCATTAACACATTCCATTATTGACATACACTACATGACCAAAAGTGTGTGGACACCTGCTCGTGGAACATCTCCTTCCAAAATCACGGGCATTAATATAGAGTTGGTCCCCCCTTTGCTGCTATAACAGCCTCCACTCTTCTGGGAAGGCTTCCCACTAGTAGTTGGAACATTGCTGCAGGGACTTGCTTCCATTCAGCCATAAGAGCATTAGTGAGGACGGGCTTTGATGTTGGAAGATTAGGCCTGGCTTGCAGTCAGTGTTCCAATTTACATTTACATTTAAGTCATTTAGCAGACGCTCTTATCCAGAGCGACTTACAAATTGGTGCATTCACCTTATGATATCCAGTGGAACAACCATCATCCCACAGGAGTTAGATGGGGTTGAGGTAAGGGCTCAGTGCAGGCCAGTCAAGTTCTTTCACGTTGATCTCGACAAACCATTTCTGTATGGACCTTGCTTTGTGCATGGGGAATTGTCATGCTGAAAACAGGAAAGAGCCTTCCCCAAACTGATGCCACAAAGTTGGAAGCACAGAATCATCTAGAATGTCATTGTATGCTGTTGTGTTAATTTCCCTTCACTGGAACTAAGGGGCCCGAACCATGAAAAACAGCCCCAGACCATTATACCTCCTATGCATTGAGACAGGTAGCCTTCTCCTGGCATCTGCCAGATTCAGCCGTCGCACTGCCAGATGGTGAAGTGTGATTCATCACTCTAGAGAATGCGTTTCCACTGCTCCAGAGTGCAATGGCGGCGAGCTTGACACCACTCCAGCCGAATTTTGGCATTGCGCATGGTGATCTTAAGCTTGTGTGTGGCTGCTCGGCCATGGAAACCCATTTCATGAAGCTCCCGACTAACAGTTATTGTGCTGACGTTGCTTCCAGACGCAGTTTGGAACTCGGTAGTGAGTGTTGCAACCGAGGACAGGTTTTTTTTTACCGGCAGGTCTGAGCTTGTGTGGCCTACCACTTCGCGGCTGGACCTACTACTTCACAGTAACAGCACTTACAGTTGACCAGGGCAGCTCTAGCAGGGCAGAAATGTAACAACGGTGCCACATTGAGTCACTGAGCTCTTCAGTAAGGCCATTCTACTGCCAATGTTGGTCTATGGAGATTGCATGTCTGTGTGCCGATTTTTAATAATAATTTGTATTATTTATTTTGTATAATTATTGTTTTATATATACCTGTCAGGAACGGGTGTGGCTGAAATAGCTGGATCCACTAATTTGAAGGGGTGTCCACATACTTTTGCGTATATACATTATTTTTATTTTTTCGAACATCAATTAATGTCCTCTGGCTGGTTATTCTGAGTGGGAGCGTTTGTCTGTTAATTATGCATGAGTCGTGTCCAGTGTAATATACTGGTTTAGTCAACTGCCCAGATTGACCTGGCTACGAGGCATCCATCCCTTCCTCCCTGGCTACTGCAGTCTGGGCTCCCCTTTGTGGCCCACCATAGGCTACAAGAAGACATGTGGGGCTTCGGTTGAAACACTGAGACGAAGACACAAAGAATCACAGCGGAAAGGCAAACCCACTCACTCCGTTAACCACCTACGTGTGTGTGTGTGCCTCCGTGTGTCTATCTGCGGTTGTAAGATAGGGAGAGGGATAGAGCAACGCACATTCCATTCTATGCATGTGTGACACACACTGTGTAAATGAGCTTAAATATAGTCATTGTTGTGTAATTCAAAAGCATGACAAATGCACAGTGTTCACTCTGTCAAGTTTGTACATGTATGTTGTGTTGGTATGACACGTGCACGCCATCCTCCCCTACAGTTTTGACTGGCTGCCTACAAGGCATCCCATTTAAGTCCTCCGACATTAGAAATGGTGAAATCTCATTTATGTTTATCATGAATTAAAAATGGTATTGTTGCCAGCCAATCCTCTTACAGTAAGCAGTTTTGGGAGACAGGCGTGGTGGAGTTATCTCCCCCGACCGAGCGCCCGAGCCGTGCAGGGAGCAATGGGGGCTGTGCTCTTCTTCATCTCTGGGAATATTTCCGATGTGACCTAAATAAAGGTGTTGCTCCTTCTTTGTTGTTTTCTAAATGGTCCTGGTGTATTTTCCATACTGGAGATCTGCATCCCTCCCTATTGCCTGGAAGGAAAACTAGCTTCCCAACAAACACGGCAACATGAGCGTTAGGACCTTTACCTCCGCCTATGGCTTGAGGTCCTGTATAATTCTGATAATTAGTTTAGAACTTTTATTTTTATGCTCCTTTATTTGATAATTGGCTAGAAGAGTGATTATTTTTGGTCTCCCTCCAGGCTTCCACACCGTACAGCCTGGAGTCGGAGTCTTTGGGAATGGACTGTATGATCTCTGGAAGTGCCTCTCCAACGCTGGCAATCAACACTGTGACGAACAAGGTACCTACCCAGCATGCACCTGCACACACTGCACCACCCTGACCCTCCCTCCCTACACCCAACCACCCACAGCTTATTCCACCCCTGAGAGTAGCTCTCAACTGGGATAAACACACACACACATTTACAGATTCTTTCCAGTACATCTCACACTAACGCACAGCTGCAATGCAGCACAAGAAGCACTGTATACAAAAATACTGTAGTGGTGAGTGTGCGAGCGGAGTTGAGCGCTCAGAAATCCCCCCTCGTTGCTCAGACCGGTCAATGTCCTTTTCCTCCGCTCCGCGGGGGGAAAAATGATTCTCCAAATTTTCTCAAATTTTGGGTGTTAAAATATAATTTAAGTCACCCCTTCAACCATTTGGTTTTGAAGTAGGCTATCATAACAATCGTCAACATTTCAACATGTTGTAGGGCAGGCTATTCAACAAGGAACCTACCTGATGTGTTAAAAAAAATATTATAATAAAAATGATAATCAGATACTTGCTGCGTCTCTGTGGCGCTTACGTTTTACAGTTGATGGACAGTTACAAACTTAGACTCCTCTTTAACAATAGCCTATATAGAAACCGAAACGTCTCCGTTGCTGCTGCATCGGCTCATTCGTTGTCTTGCCATCAATAACACAGGCCGTGTGACCTATTTCTCAGTCGACTCACGTCAACATCTCTGCGCATTAGTGGTGGGTTAGGGTAAATAAATACAACGGGAGGCCCTGATTTTTAAAAGAACCGTGATGAAGGAAATGAAGCAAAATGCTGGGCAGAGCATGCCCAGAGCTCGTGGCTGAGTGGTACCGGAGCGAAATTGGAGTGGGGGAGAAGGTCGAGCCAACATTTTAAAAATCCGCTCCAGCCAAATTAGGCACGCTTCATTCCGCTCACACACACACACAGCACCACAACAAGGGATTACTCGTACTGTGCAATACGGTATCGATACTTGGCCGTTCTGCAATATGATCGACCCTACACACAGACTTTGCAATGTGATACTCTACACACCAGGGTTGGGGTCAATTCAGGAAGTACACTGACATTTCTAATTTCCATGAAGAAAATGTTGAATTGGAATTTGGTTTACTTGTTGAGGAGAAATGGAACTGACCCCAACCCCCTGCCGACACACCTGGAAGTTGATGCCCAGTCCTTCTCTATCCATCAGGTGTGGTTGGGGACATTTCCCTCTCTGCTGCAGGGGTGGGTGTGTGGGTGGGGCCGATACTGCAGAGAGTGGGAGAAACCACAGGGACTGCAAGCTGTTGGCTCTGAAATTGAAATAGGCTTTTTAACCTTAAGCCCTCTCCTCTGGGCCCAGTGGGGGCAGCTCTCTGGAGTACTTTTTAAAAAGCCTGCAAGTCGCTTATTAATTTACTGCAGCAGGCATAAAAAAGACTGGGTTTAATATAAACGGGTGGGAGGCGGGGGGGGGGGGGGTAGTTGTGGTGGGATCTGCAGTGTGTCTCTGTCTGTCCGTGTGTGTGTGTGTGTGTGTAAAATCAGTGTGCAGTTAGAGGAGTCTTGTTTGTGTGAGTGGCTGCCCGTTGTCTTTTGGGGTGGGTGGTGGTGGTGGGGGGGGGGGGGGACTGTAAACACACACTAACCCACGCGTCTGTCTTTCCTCCTCTCATCTCAACAAATAAGCACTTGTCATTGATTTGCCGGCGTTTCAAACCTCAGTTGGGCATTTTAACACGGACGTCCTCCATAGAATAACAGCAGTTAGATTTCACACATGCTAAGAATCATGAGCAACAAAACAAATCTTCGGAACATGCCCGCTCCAGGCAAGGTTACAGCAGGGCTGTGTGTGTGAGGATGTTATTATGTGTCTTTTGTTCTCCTGCTTGTAACTGTTGCTATGGTAAAGCGAAGATCAAGTGGATAGGAGAAATGGCAGCAGCAGATCGGAGCCCTGCTCTTGCCAGAGAGCTCATTTCTCATTGTAGTACACTGTAAATACACAACTGGCCACGCCTCTTTCAGTGCGCTGTGCCAAACCACAGGAATTCTCTCGCTCGCTCTCTCAAATTCCCGCCTTCTCTAAGAGGTCAATGTGAGGTTGTCAGGACTACAGAACCAGTGAGTTCCCCCACTATCCCTCAGACATTTCTCAAGTAGCCCTCTTCCTCTCGCTCTCATTCCCTCTCAAACAAACGCACGTTATTTCTCTATTCTGAGGTAGCCGTTTTCAGTGGCGTGAATGAGGCGGAAGTCAGGCACTAGTGTGATAAAGGAAGGGGGATTGTAGGAAGACGTGTGTTTACTGAGGAAACGTCTGGCCCTGTGCTTTGCTTCTCTCCCTCTTAAATCCCCTGAAGAGGGATTCTGCAGAACACTGGCTGGCATTGTCAGCGACACCTGGGTGAATCTCGCTTTGATTTCATAATCCGTGTCTCATGCTCCAGATTAGACTCTCATGTAAAAGATACCCCTGGCTTTTTACTTAATTCATGGCTAAGAATATCACACACACTGACTCGCTACCACCAAACACGCATCAGGAGTTATTGTTGAGGGAGTTGCTGCGTGTGCGCTGCGCACGTGGGGAGGCTGTGTGTGTGGGGTGCTGAGGCTGTGTGTGTGGGGTGCTGAGGCTGTGTGTGTGGGGTGCTGAGGCTGTGTGTGTGGGGTGCTGAGGCTGTGTGTGTGGGGTGCTGAGGCTGTGTGTGTGGGGTGCTGAGGCTGTGTGTGTGTGGGGGGTGCTGAGGCTGTGTGTGTGTGGGGGGTGCTGAGGCGTGTGTGTGGGGGGGGTGCTGAGGCGTGTGTGTGTGGGGGGTGCTGAGGCGTGTGTGTGTGGGGGGTGCTGAGGCGTGTGTGTGTGGGGGGTGCTGAGGCGTGTGTGTGTGTGTGGGGTGCTGAGGCGTGTGTGTGTGGGGGGTGCTGAGGCTGTGTGTGTGTGTGGGGGGTGCTGAGGCTGTGTGTGTGTGTGGGGGGTGCTGAGGCTGTGTGTGTGTGTGGGGGGTGCTGAGGCTGTGTGTGTGGGGGGGGTGCTGAGGCTTTGTGTGTGTGTGGGGGGTGCTGAGGCTGTGTGTGTGTGGGGGGTGCTGAGGCTGTGTGTGTGGGGGGTACTGAGGCTGTGTGTGTGGGGGGTACTGAGGCTGTGTGTGTGGGGTGAGCTGGGCGGGGTGGGCTGTGTGGGGTGTGTGGGGTGAGCTGTGAAGTGGGCTGTGAGCTGTGTGTGAGGGGGGTGAGCTGTGTGTGAGGGGGGTGAGCTGTGCATGTGTGTGAGAGACATGATGACATTGGGTGTTGGTCTGTGACTGTGTGGCGTACATGCTCAAGTGGGCGTCTTGACTCGCGGGTCTCTCGGGTCTGTTTAAAACCACAGAGCAGTGAGGTTTGGAAATCATCACACTTTATGGATGAGGAGAGTAAAAATAGATTTATGGCGAGCAGCTTAAGGCTAAAAGCCTCTTTTATGACTTCATTACACATACCATTTATATTTCTGCAGCGCACTGAGTTTGATCAGCATTGTAGTGCTGATTCTCAGACGTGCCTAAGCCCTCAGTCTTAGCCGCTCATTGAGTTCCCCATTCACGCTAATGAACACTGGAGCCCAGCCCACACTGAGTGGTGGAAGGCTAGAGTCTACTAATGAGCTTCTCTTGCATCCCCATCCCCTTCCCCCACCCCCCACACAACACAATACTGGATTCAATGCTCTCCTGACTGTTGTCATTAAAGCACAACATTTGTGTCATTCTCTAGCTGAGAAATTGAGAGCTTAGAATGACAGACGGATCAAACTGAGTTAAGAGTTCTGCGTGATGGTGTCTGCTCAGACATAACAATAAGGACAACAGCTCGATCTGGGTTTGAATGTTATTTGTTTTCTTTCATAATAGATAAATACTTTGAGCGTTTGGTTTGATTCAGCTTTCCTGGTTTGAGATTTGCTGGGTTTTCACTTTTGTGACTTCCATTGTGCCCGTCATGCTCAATCACGCACAAGTACTGGAGGGCAGTCAGGCCTGGACTTCCCTCTGGCCTCAGAAAGCAAAGCAGCCATGTCCTGCTGCTGTGTGTTAGACAGAGGGAGCTGTAGAGAGGGCGCAGGCAGGGCCACAGCCACTCGGCCCAAGGGTTGCATGTCTCATTGTGTAGAGCACAGAGCCCAGCCTTGTTCCACTCAGCCTGATGAGCAGGCAGCCCGACCGGCCACTGGGCAAGACTCGGATTCATCACCAGCACCATCCAGGCTGAGACTGCCAAGATCTGCATGGTCTGTCACACCAGTGTTTCCCCAATGATTTTTTTCAGCTGCGGTGGCATAGTTAGTGGGGGGAGGGTTTAGAGCCCTTGGATGCCGAGACAAAATGTTGCTGTTTCTAAGGCAAATTTCCTTCAATTCTACACATTTTGCCATGGCTTATGCCTTGTTCTTATGTTTGAATCACTCCGATAGCATAACATAATCAATGGGGGCCCCATGCCATGCCATTTTTGGAATTTCTGATTCTCTGACTGTCTTGTTTTTATTTTGTTGATTGTTAGCTCTCAAAGATGATCTTATTTACAAAATATATATATATGTATGTCCATTATCTTTTCCACATACTTTATCTGTTTTAGTCATTTACGTTTCCACTGAAAACATTATACCATCCCAAGTTTACAATTTTTTTAAATTGTAATTTCTTTTGCCGTTGTGGCCACAATGCGTACGAGGGGAAACCCTGCGCACACACCAGCCAGCAGCATCCCACATAGCTGCCATTCCACACAATGGAAAAAATCTGAATGCAGTAGCTATTCTCTCTGGATCTCATTATATTCATTACCAGATTGTTTCTACCACCAATGCTACTTATTTGCGGTCTGTTGTGTTATGCCACAATACACTTTTTCCCCCCTTAGCAAAACCTTTTTCAGATGATGATAATGAAGGGTTTTGAAGTGCTCTGGCTGCTTGCGTCGCTGTATTGAAAGGTCAGGGTCTCGGTTGCGTTGGAGACCTTTGTTGGCTGTCCCAAACCGATTTGCGCACTGTGAGCAGATGGGTCTGACACGGCCAGTAGTGTGACCTTTAGTGAAGAAGGGGGCGGTCCCACTTTACCTACCCAGAGGGAAGAGCCTTTACCTGGACACTCATTCAGAAAGGGACCCCTCGGGCTCTGCTGGCTGTGTAGCCTCAGTAAAGGTGTTCCAGGCCAGCCACCATCTCAGTTCAGAGAAAGCGCTCTGCAGTAATGACAAGTGGTAACATCCAGCACACAAAAGCTTTACGCACACACAGGTATTGAATTCCTAGACACACACACACAAACCAAATTCAGGTTGTTACGGAACCAAACTGATTTGCATGTGTTTTTACTGTCAGAATGATAATGATTTTAGATGGCATGCAGTCAGTACATAAAAACCCTGTTGGTCGATCTCCAGGATGTGTGGTGTACAAGAAAAGCTAATGTAGTGCCTTCATCTTATTTCAGGTGGCATTATACAACCCAGATCAGGATGGGAGTGACAGCCCAAGAAGCAGCCTTAACAACAGCCTGTCTGACCAGAGTCTGGCCTCAGTCAATCTAAACAGTGTTGGCAGCGTGCACAGCTACACACCGGTAAGACATTGCACTGCAACCTCTAACCACAGTGCTACAGCTCTACACACTTCTCAGACCAAGCACCACAAACGACTACAAGATTCTAGCTAGACACAATTTAGACCATGTGCAGTGCATTCGGAAAGTATTCAGACCCCTTGACTTTTTCCATATTTTGTTACGTTACACCCTTATTCTAAAATGGATGAAATCATTTTTGTTCCCTCATCAATCTACATAAAATACCCCATAATGACAGTGAAAACAGGTTTACATTTTATTTTTTAAGCAAATTAAAAAATATATTTAAAATATATTTAAAAAACAATACCTTATTTACGTAAGTATTCAGACCCTTTGCTATGAGACTCGAAATTGAGCTCAAGTGCATCCTGTTTCTATTGATCATCCTTGATGTTTCTACAACTTGATTGTAGTCCACCAGGGGTAAATTCAATTGATTGGACATGATTTGGAAAGGAACACACCAGTCTATATAAGGTCCCACAGTTGACAGTGCATGTCAGAGCAAAAACCAATCCATGAGGCCGAAGGAATTGTCTGTTGAGCTCCGAAACAGGATTTCATTAAGGCACAGATCTGGGGAAGGGTACCAAAACATTTCTGCAGCTTTGAAGATCCCCAAGAACACAGTGGCCTCCATTCTTAAATGGAAGAAGTTTGGAACCACCAAGACTCTTCCTAGAGCTGGCCGCCCAGCCAAACTGAGCAATCGGGGGAGTAGGGCCTTGGTCAGGGAGGTAACCAAGAACCCGATGGTCACTCTGACAGAGCTCCAGAGTTCGTCTGTGGAGATGGGAGAGAACCTTTCAGAAGGACAACCATCTCTGCAGCACTCCATCGATCAGGCCTTTATGGTAGTGTGGCCAGACGGAAGCCACTCCTCAGTAAAAGGCACATGAAAACCAGCTTGGAGTTTTCCAAAAGGCACCTAGATTTTCTCAGACCATGAGAAACAACATTCCCTGGTTTGATGATCTTTGGCCTGAATGCCAAGCATCACGTCTGGGGGAAACCTTGCGCCATCCCTATGGTGAAGCATGGTGGTGGCAGCATCATACTGTGGGAATGTTTTTCAGCGACAGGGACTGGGAGACTACTCAGGATCGAGGGGAAAGCTGAACGGAGCAAAGTACGGAGATCCTTGATGAAAACCTGCTCCAGAGCTGGGTCGAATATTCACCTTCCAACAGGACAATGACCCTAAGAACACAGCCAAGACAACGCAGGAGTGGCTTCGGGACAAGTCTCTGAATGTCCTTGAGTGGCCCAGCCAGAGCCTGGACTTGAACTCGATCGAACATCTCTGGAGAGACCTGAAAATAGCTGTGCAGCAATGCTCCCAATCCCTTTCTGCCAGAGCTTGAGAGGACCTGCAGAGAAGAATGGGAGAAACTTCCAAAATACAGGTGTGCCAAGCTTGTTGCGTCATCCCCAAGAAGTCATTATGGGGTATTGTGTGTAGATTGGTAGGGGGAGAAAAACGATTTAATCTATTTTAGAAAATGACTAACGTAACAAAATTCGTAAAGAGTTAAGGGTTCCGAATGCACCGTATATCAACCTCTAACCACAGTGCCCCGGCTAAACACGAGCTAAGACCAAAAACACCACAAATCACTGTCACTGTATCACAGCTAGACATACAGTAATTTAGACTATGTATGTCAATCTGTAATCACACTGACAACTATATACTTCTAAGACTGAGATCCTAAAACCGCTACTGTCTGCATCACCACCAGACATAGTCATTTAGACCGTGCAAGCCGATGCCTAACCTCAGTATCACAGTTACATAGCGGTTAGTTAGCTGAAAGCCTGGAACTTTAACACAGTGAAGCAGCTCCACTCTGAGGGCAGTGCCCCTGACCAAGGGGGTGGGGGGAGTTTAAGGGAAAGAGATCTGTACACGTTCTTGGAGAGCTGCTGCCTGTGATGTCCTCCCACCAGAGATGCCCCCTTCTTTGGTGTGGTCTTCCCGCTTCCCAGGGTGCTCTCTGCTCCAGGCTCTCTGCATCGATCTGTTCAGACTGATGGATGTTTCTCCAGTGCTGCTGAGACCAGTCTCTTCTTATTACTGCCTCATTTCAACCAGCCACACTGACTGGGTTCTATAGCAAGGCAATCTATACCGTAGCCCACGAGTACGGCTTCAAAGCCTTTGCTGTTGTAAATAATGTGGCCTCCAACATACGTGAATTTAAGGAGTCTCCCTAGCGATAGAGTAGTGATGGCTGAATTATTAGTGTCCTTCACATGTTAAACCTGGTATGGCTTGAAAGCTACCTCTGTGATGCGGAATTAAATAATGTAGACTATTTTGTGTCCTCAGTTATAGAATAGTGATGACTCCATGTTAGTGTTCTTCTCATGATAAACTTCATTAGACAGTCTTGCTAGAGCACAACATTGCCTGCACTCTCATACACCAGCAGATAAAAATTGACCCCCAGGCATATGCCGTACATGACTAAAATTAATGGTTATTTGTACAAGGCTTTGGTATTGATTTTTGTTTTAAATGCATTTTGCCGGCCATCTGAGTTATTGGCTTAGTGTTCATGTTGGTTACTATTTGAGATGAGGCTGCAAGCAGCGATTAAGACTGTCAAAGGCAAGTAGCTGATAGGTTGAAGAATGAACACTGATATTTAGCTGCTTATACATGTTCATTATGTCTTAGAAGTTCGATTAGCTTAGTGGACTGGACTAAGATATAGATATATGCTTAGATCTGTTGCACTAAATAAAGAAAAATGTTTCGCGTGAAATGGTTCAGTTTCTCTTGTTCTCCAGCAGTTCTATGTGCAGATATCTGTCGACGTCTCTGAGAAGTATGTTTCCCAGTCGAGAGTCAGTTTGACGGTGTAATCAGCACTCTTCAACAGTTAAAGTGAAAGTTGTAGTCTGTCTGGAATAGGTTTGTATTGTGGTTAGTTTTAGACTGAGGTGTGACCGCTAGCTTGTACTGAATGACTGAAATAAGAGCCCTCAGGTTCTAAGCAGAGCAGAATAGTTTTAATTCACTGCTCCCAAATCTCTTATCTCTCCTCTTTCTCCTGCTCTCTCTTCCTCCCCAGGTGACTAACCATCAAGAGTCGGTGTCTCAGTCCATGAGCCTCCAGCAGCCGCCACAGCCCCAGTACAGTATGCCAGAGAGGGACAAGCAACTCCTCTTCTCCGACTTTGAAGATCTCAGTGCCTCCTTCCGCAGCCTTTACAAGTCTGTCTTTGAGCAGTCCTTCAGCCAACAGGGTGAGTGCTCGTCAAGAAGGGTTACACATCAGGTACTGTAGTGGACAAGTTTGTGCACAAGAGGCCAGGATTATTCTATGGCCTTTTGTTTTGCACTAAACAGTTGGTCGAAGGAGAGTGGAATGGGCACTAATTAGGTTAAGTGGGTTGGATGAGTAGGGATTCGATAGACAGTAGCTCTAGTGCAAATCCATATGGCTGTTTACACGGTCTACGGTGTGCTAAAGCCACATGCTAAATCCTCTGGCCTCATTCCCAATGCGAATGCACAAAAGAGTCAGAGTTCATAGCAGAATAATGCAGTTTTGTAAAACGTGTAAATGCAGCTTTGTTATTACTCTGCCTGTAGTCTCGTATATCTTTTACAGTGTTTTATACATTATTTTTCAGAGCGATTACAAGATTGCAGCATCAAACCTCTGTCTGTTGGCGCATTTTCCATAGCAATGATATTCATAATGGTATAGGCCTATCGCACAGGGTCGGATCAAGTGTGGCACTCCAAAAGCCTGGCAGCCCTTTAGAACGTAATGCTTTTTGTTTGTAATCTGATTGACTGATGAACAAAAAGCACTTGACAAGCGGGTTATGGGCAAACGCCGACAAAGCTTTTTCTTGTATAACCTACTTTCACAAATCAAATGCATTTCATGCTAATGTTTTCAAAAGTGTTCCTCTCCCTTAATCTATCATCTAGGTTTCATTAGTTTAAAGTTGTTACCTTTTTTTTTATATATATATATATATATATATATATGCATAAAAGTGAAATCTCTTAGTCAGACAAGCCCTTGCAATTAAAAAGTGTAAATATGCGAGTGAGAGGATTTCACACCCTGGTGCTGTAGACAGTGAGCTAATTCACCGGCTTTGATAATAGGTAATGAGCTCGCATTATTATTCTGGGGCTGCGCGCTAATTGCTTTCTGTATTTCCCTGGTTGGACAATGGGCTTTCTGTACCGATAAGAGATGTACCTTTGTCACCCCTGCAGTGAGTGTTCTGGGGGCGATTGCGGCAGGGCTGGAGTCGGCTCTAAAAGCACTCCAGTGAAATAGGTTTTACCGTGCCAAAGCCGTGATGGACAGGGCCTCTTAAGAACCGCTCCCCTACACTCAGATTATTGCTGTTTGGTTGTGCAGATGTTCGCGCTCCAGTCGTGCTTGTTTTTCAAAATAGTGCGGCAACACAATGAAAAGTGTCAAAAGAATTGCAGGGTTCGGAAGAAGAAATGCCCGGGCTCTCTGTGGTTTTCAGAAGCTCTGCTGCTGCTCACTCATTCCTTTTAGCTGCTCGTTCAAAATGGCAGCTGTGTCAAGTGTAGTGCTCCTTGAACAAGGGAATCCCAGATCCACTGATTGCATGATGTCGTCGTTAACTTGAATGGGTGCTTTTACAACTGAAACCTACAAGCCCCCTTGGTGTTAATGACTTATCTGCAATATTTAAGTGGTTCGTTGTAGTTTGTTGCATTGTATGTTTATATCAAATAATGACTTTGTCGAAGCACAGAGTAATAAGGATGACTGTGTGTGTATATGGACTTCCAGGTTTGATGGGCATGCCGACGGAGTCGTCCCAGCAGACCCATACAGCCTGCTCCTATCAGCACTCCCCCAGTGGCACAATCAGCACCCAGAACAGCCTGACAAACAACCACTCCAGCAGCGGTGGCCAGGTGCCCCTGTCCCACCCTCCCCAGCTCCCTGGCCAGAACACCCACCCGGGCCACGGCTCGCCCCACACACAGCACCTCTCCCAGCACGGCCAGCATGGCCCACACAACCAACATGGCCAACACAGCCAACACACCCAGCACCCACAGCACCCTCCACACTCTCAGCATGGGCAGCACGCACAGCACCCGCAGCAGCACACGCCGCACCCCTCCCAACACGCACAGCACACCCCGCACCCCTCCCAACATGCCCAGCAGCACGGCCAGCACCCCTCCCAGCAGCAGCACCAGAGCCTGGCTCACCAGCCCCATCCTGCCCAGCAACAGATGGCCTGCAACACAGGTAAGACCTGCCTCTTTCCTCTGCACCACACACACACACACACACACACACACACACACATTCAGATGCATTCAGAGATAACCCAGTGAGACACAGCTGGACCTGGCTACCTCCGTATTTATTCTGCATAAAGTACAGAGACCTGCTTTTGGTCAACAGACAGTAAATTATTATCTGATTTATGCGGTTTGCTGTAATGAGAACAAAGCAAATGCTGCATCCAGACAGCAGACAGTACCTCTGGAGCCCTGCAACCTTTTCAGAGGGAACCGACTCCACCCCGTGGCCAAAGTAGAGTACTGTTTAAAAAAATTCAAAATAAATGCTGATTCCTCTCCAGCCTCTAAAAACCAATCTGTGCTCCCCTCTGTGTTTGCAGGCCTGCCCTCTGACTGGTACCCCAATCTGGACGCACTGAAAGAGAGCTGCCGTATTGCCAGCAGTTATAACTGGGCTGATGTCGACCTCTCACCTTTTCAAGGTGCGGCCATGAAGGATTGTGAATGCAGTTCCATTGCATTGGCATATCCAACTTAAGCCTCAATAAGCTAACTAATTATATACTTGTCTTTATTTTTATTATTCTTATTGTCAACCTGTGTTTGTTGGTAAAAAAACAAACATTTCAAAAGCTGTTTTTTGTGATTACAAGAGTCATTTTATCCAAATTATTTCATGCCGTAATGCCTGTGATGAGCACCAACAGGCAAGTTTATTGGAGCTCTTTTGTTGGTGTGCTGAAGTGTTGCCAATCAAGGGTTTCATTTGAAGGAGCTCTTCAATTAAAGAACGCAGCCTTCAAGTTTAATTACCAAATGCAGTGTAGCTCAGCAGGTCACAGAGTTGATCCAATTACAAATGTTATTTTATTTGTTACATGCACCGAATACAAGTGTAGATTTTATTGTGAAATGCTTACTTACGAGTGCTTTCCCAACAATGCAGTTAAAAATGAATAACATTTGCAAATGGATAAAGAAAATAGTAACACAATAAAATCACAATAACGAGGTTATACACAAGGAGTACCAGTCCCAAGTGAGGTAGTTGGGGTGATTTGAGGTAATATCTACATGTAGGTTTGGTTAGGTGATTGATTGAAGTATGAAATGACAGTGATGTACTGGGCCGTACGCACTACCCTCTGTAGCGTCTTGCGGTTGGATGCCGAGCAGTTGCCATACAAACTGGATGCAGCCAGTCAGGATGCTCTAAATGGTGCAGCCGGATACATTTGAGGATCTGAGGGCCCATGCCAAATCTTTTCAGACTCCCGAGGGGTAAGAGGCGTTGTCGTACCCTCTTCACGACTATGTTGGTGTGTTTGGACCATGATGGGTCCTTAGTGACGTGGACACCAAGGAACTTGAAGCTCTCGACCGTCTCCAATACAGCCCTGTCAATGTGAATGGTGGCGTGCTTGGCCCTCCGTTTCCTGTAGTCCCCAATCAGCTCTTTTGTCTTGCTGAAGTTGAGGAAGAGGTTGTTGTCCTGGCACTACACTGCCAGGTCTCCGACCTCCTCCAAGTAGGCTGTCTCGTCGTCGGTAATCAGACCTACCACCGTTATGTCTGCAAACTTAAAGATTGTGTTGGTGTCGTGTGCAGCCATGCAGTCGTGGGTGAACAGGGAGTACAGGACGGGGCTTAGCACGCACCCCCGGGGGGCCCCCATGTTGAGGATCAGTGTGGCGGATGTGTTTTTGCCTACCCTCACCACCTGGGGGGCGGCCCGTCAGAAGTCCAATATCCAAATGCAGAGGGAGGTTGTTTAATCCCAGGGTCCTTAACTTAGTGATGAGCTTGGAGGACACTATGGTGTTGAACGCTGAGCTGTATTCAATTAACAGAATTCTCACGTAGGTGTTCCCTTTGTCCAGGTGGGAAAGGGCAGTGTGGAGTGCAATAGAGATTGCATTATCTGTGGATCTGTTGGGGCGGTATGCGAATTGGAGTGGGTTTAGGGTGTCTAGGGTGTCTGGGATGATGGTGTTTGTGAGCCATGACCAGCCTTTCAAAGTTTTTTTTTCTTCTCATGGCTACAAATGTGAGTGCTACGGGGCCATAGATGGGTCACATTGGCATTCTTGGGCACAAGGACTATAGTTTGCAAGTCCTGCCACATCCGACGAGCGTCAGACTACGGATGTTGCCTGTAATCCATGGCATCTGATTGGGATACAGTGCCTTCGGGAAGTATTCAGACCCCTTGACTTAGAAAAAAAAAACTATCACATTTACATAAGCATTTAGACCCTTTACTCAGTACTTTGTTGAAGCACATCAAATCTAATTTTATTGTCACTTACACCTGGTTAGCAGATGTTAATGTGAGTGTAGCGAAATGCTTGTACCTCTGGCAGCGATTACAGCAACGAGTCTTCTTGGGGATGACGCAATAAGCTTAGCACACCTGTATTTTGGAAGTTTCTCCCATTCTTCTCTGCAGGTCCTCTCAAGCTCTGTCAGGAAGGGATGGGGAGCATTGCTGCACAGCTGCTTTCAGGTCTCTCCAGAGATGTTCGATCGAGTTCAAGTCCATGCTCTGGCTGGGCCACTCAAGGACATTCAGAGACTTGTCCCGAAGCCGCTCCTGCATTGTCTTGGCTGTGTGCTTAGGGTCATTGTCCTGTTGGAAGGTGATTCTTTGCCCCAGCTCTGGAGCAGGTTTTCATCAAGGATCTCTGTACTTTGCTCCGTTCATCTTTGCCTCGATCTTGACTAGTCCCTGCAGCTGAAAAACATCCCCACAGCATGATGCTGCCACCACCATGCGTCACCGTAGGGATGGTGCCAGGTTTCCTCCAGACGTAACGCTTAGGTTTCAGGCCAAATAGTTCAAACTTGGTTTCATCAGACCAGAGAATCTTGTTTCTCATGGTCTGAGAGTCTTTAGGTGCCTTTTGGCAAACTCCATGCAGGCTATCATGTGGCTTTTACTGAAAAGTGGCTTCCATCTGGCCACTCTACCATAAAGGCCTGTTTGGTGGAGTGCTGCAGAGATGGTTGTCATTCTGGAAGGTTCTCACATCTCCACAGATGAACTCTGGAGCTCTGTCAAAGTGACCATTGGGTTCTTGGTCACCTCCCTGACCAAGGCCCTACTCCCCCGATTGCTTAGATTGGCCAGGCGGCCAGCTCTAGGAAGAGTCTTGGTGGTTCTAAACTTCTTCCATTTAAGAATGATGGAGGCCACTGTGTTCTTGGGGACCATCAATGCTGCAGAAATGTGTTGGTACCCTTCCCTTCCTCGACACAATCCTGTCTCGGAGCTCTACGGACAATTCCTTCGACCTCATGGTTTGGTTTTTGCTCTGACATGCACTGTCAACTGTGGGACCTTATATAGACTGGTGTGTGCCTTTCCAAATCATGTCCAATCAATTGAATTTACTACTGGTGGACTCTAATCAAGTTGTAGAAACATCTCAAGGATGGTAATGAAGCAGGTGGCTGTGGTAAACTCCTCAATGCCATCCAATGAATCCCAGAACATATTCCAATCTGTGCTAGCTGAGTATACAATCTACAATTGCAAAATAAGTTTTAATTAGATTTCACTGCTAAAATGTATTTATGTGTAATACATGTTTTTTTTACAAACTCTTGACGTTTTTTATGTGGTGTGATTTTTAGAACTCCACTGTTGTGACTGGCAGCTAGTACTACTGATACGGTTTGACGGGTGTGCTGCAGAGGTGGCTGTGTATTGCTGTTTTCCTTGGCTCATGTTGCATTTGGGTCTGACCCCGTGCAGGACTGAAGGAGAGCATGAGACAAGCAGAGCTGAACAACTGGTCCCTGGAGCCCACCCAGATCGCTGACCTCTGCTCGTCTATCAACCAGTTCTTCACCCGCACTGGTGTCATTCAGCCACAGGGGGCAGTGCAGCCGCCGCCCGTACCCGTATGCCATGGCTCCATGCACCCCAACAAGCCCAGCCAGCACATCACCACAGGTCAGTGACCCTCATCTACATCCTAGCTCACACTATGATTGCATTTAGCATTTCAGACCACTCCCATTATCAGGACATTGACGACATGTTCCTCTTATGTGAACTTACATTGCAATAATGCTGGGGATGAGCAGGATTGTTTAAGCTAGCGCATACATTATTTTGGGATTGTGGTATTTCAGTGAAGTTGGTCTTTTTCTCCACAGGAAATCTCTACATGGATTCCAGACAGAGCATGTCTATGATGGGGCCCCCAGGGTACCCCCACATGACAGGTACAGTACAGCTGCAGCCCCCATTCAACTAATCACTAACCTAGGTCTCAGCCAAGGGCATGGTCTCTACAGTGCACTAGGTATCCATCAAACCTGTCCTTCCACATTAAACAAGCACTAGAACAACACCTTGACAAGTCCTTTCCCCATTTGACTACTTTTATTTCAAAACAATTATTTAACCTTTTATTTAACTAGGCAAGTCAGTTAAGAACAACTTCTTAATTACGATGATGGCCTACCCCGGCCAAACCCTAACCCGGATGACGCTGGGCCAGTGGGACTCCCAATCACGGACGGTTGTGGTACAGCCTGGAATCGAACCAGGGTGTCTGTAGTGAGGCCTCTAGCACTGAGATGCAGTGCCTCAGACTGCTTCGCCACTCGGAAGCCCAAAACGACTCCTTTAACCAATGATGCTTCTACAGTGTATATGTACTATGCCCTCATTCCCCTTCTCTCCCTCTCTTAGGACACCATGCGCAGATGAACCAGCAGCACATGATCCCTCCCAGAAACTTCCAGATGCACCGCATGCCAGCAGATGACATCCAGGATGACTTTGACTGGGACTCCATTGTCTAACGTTAGATGTTCTGCCCCTAACGAGGAGCGTCCAGGAGGTGCAGAGGAGATGAGTGTATGAGGAAGAAGCCAGGCTGAGCTGTACGCTCACAGTAAAAGGAGACGAACTGTTGTTGTTGGGATACAGAACCATAGAACAGGTGTCACTTTCGGAGGAGAGAGCAAGAGAGAGACTTCAGAGTTCTGACATTTTTACAAACAAAAACAAAACGTACAAAAAAAAAGTGTTACTTTGAAGACAATCATATTTAGTAAAACATGTTTAAGTGGTGGCTTATGTGCTTGTCTTGACGAGGCAAGTAGCACACGTTCATGTCAAAATACATGCTCCAGCCTTCATCCCTCGGCCAGCCCTCTCCGCCCCCCTCTCCC
Organism: Salvelinus alpinus; assembly: GCF_045679555.1. Classification (NCBI taxonomy): domain Eukaryota; kingdom Metazoa; phylum Chordata; class Actinopteri; order Salmoniformes; family Salmonidae; genus Salvelinus; species Salvelinus alpinus. The sequence continues at coordinate 11,328,992 of NC_092097.1, read as the reverse complement.
AGCCAGCAGCCATCCAAAGTCTCCCCAGGTCCGTCCGTAACTGTTGTGTGATTTGAGCGACCTTTTTCGGCTTGTTATCCTTCTCGTGTTGACTTTAGGCCTCAGCTGCTTCGTGGATGAGTTTCTCTCTTCATTTTCGTTGTTGTTCTTTTATGGAAAACGCAGGCAGCCTTTTTGAGTAACGTGATGGTGCTTGTTGGTCACCTTTTGGGTGGACGATGGATCCCCAATGGTGGGTTTATTGGTAGTGAGGTTAGGTTTACAGTAGCTGAGGTTACGTTATGACCAGGGTGTTTTGCATTGAACTCTGCTTGATATAAAGATCACAGATGCTTCATCATAGAGTAATCCATCCAGTTGTCCTTTAACCAACTCATCTGGTCCATAAAAAAAAAAAAAAGAAGCTAATTGTGGAAATTCAGCAACATTACCGGCAGTATTTGTGGTTTTGTGTCTATTCTGTCAACAATGTATCGTACCTTTTTAATCTCCAATACTCCAAGACTGAAAAAGATGCATGAGTGGGTGACTGTAAGAAATCCAAACCTCCTTTTCACCTTCTTTTCTTTGTTTGACTTGTTGAATAATACTTAGACTGCAAGTACAGTCTCATTCTCAATCACTACATCCTTTCACTAGTAATAGTTAATACACAATGAATTTGAGTACATGTGTACGCCTATTGTCTGTAGGTGTCTCTTCACCTATTCAATTCAGTGCACATGCTGCACAAAGAACTGTAGGATATCTCCCTATTCTCTTCTGATGCAGGAAATGTACAGGCTAACTTCATTTTTCAGTCGTAAGGTCTACTACAAGCCATGCAGTAGGAATGTTCTTCATTCAGATGCTATACATCTGAATCAGTATCAATCTCCCCCAATATCTTCCTTGCTGTGACCCAGTCAGACTTGCACTGCAAGGCAGAGAATATGCTGTAATACAATCATGAACAATAAAATAAAAAAAACAATGGGAATGTGGTGTGTGTGTGTATGAGTGTGTGATTTTAATGTAATTTTAGGGCTATGATTGTTTGCTGCAATCATCTGCATATGCTATCAATGAGCACAAATCAGATGCACAAAAAAAGAGAAATGAACGGTTAGAGGCAGATATGCATTTTTTTAGGCAGGGTTTCTTATGCAGAGAAATTAGCACTTTTTCTGGTCAACAGCCAAGTAGAGAGAGAGAGAGAAGATGGGTGGGAGACGAGTGGTGCTGGAAACACTCCTGTTCACCTGTCATGTCCCTTAGTGGCTACTGAATCGGACTTGTCCTGAACCCTCAACATGGTTGCTTTGCGCTACCTATATGGGAGCTTGGGCTGAGTCTAGCACCGTTCAGCTTACCTTTTCACTTTGTTTCTTTCACTACGGATCCCCGAGATTAACTAAACATTCACTGTTGCCCCCCACCCCACCCCCCCTTAGATAAACTAAAGCTTGGGTTGGATTTTGTTTCTCTCCATTGCTGAAAATGTTGTTGTTTTTGTGTGTGTGTGATCTAACGACAATCGCGACAAGGTTTGTAGTATCACATTAACACAGCTGAGCCCAGACACCTTTGTCTGTTGTAACAGTTAGTATACATGTGTAGATACTGTGTGGCTGTCCTTTTGAAACAGGATGCAGAAGACATAAGTGGGGAAGCTTGGATGGAACTAGAGCTTTTCACACAAACATATACTGCCAGGCGTGTCTGCAAGGTTGTACAGATCTTTTGCCAGCCAGTTCACTCTGTAAATGGTTCATACTACCCATCGTTTTGATATTTTAGGCTAATTGTTTTTATTTGTTGCTTTTCCTCCGTCTTTATCCATCATGTCTTACTACTTCTACCTTTACCTGTAGCTGGTTTTGGGTTAGATTCCCAAATGTTCCTTGTATTTTAAACAACCGTTGTGTGTGGCTCATGTTCTTGCCTGTGGATACCCATTGAGTGTTTAGGCTTTGTTTATTGGCCCAAATCAAGTCAGTCAGTCATTTAAAGGGATACTGAGAGATTCGGACAATTGTTTTTCTACTTACCCAGAGTCCGATGAACTCGTGGGATACCCTTTTATGTCTCTGTGCAGTATAAAGGAAGTTAAGAGGTAGTTCGCAAGCCTCTGTTAGCACATTGACTGGAAGTCTGCAGGTACGCCAGCGTATGGGTAAGTAGAAAAATGGCTTAATTGCCAGAATCTCACAGTATCCCTTTAAAACAGTCAGAATGCTCATTCAGTTACAATGCCAAGGTTACTTCAGATTCTCAACCATTGAGTCCTTCATTAGTGAACAATGAATACTTTATGAAGAAGTAGTGATTGTGAATTTACCATTTGACTGCTAGATAAGGTCAGCTTGGGTCCTGTAGACTATTGAGACTGACCCAAGGAATGGGTGTTTCGGGGGAGATGGTTAGAATGTGGATCTAAATGTGATAGGGAAGTCTTGGCAGCCCATGGTTGGCAGGGCATGTTTGGTATGTTGCATTTCATCACTGGTAATGATGAGGGCACTAATGGAAAAACACTAGAGGACCGTCAAAGGGTATGTAGTTGTTAACCCACCCCCCACAGCGCAAAGAGGAGATGGGAAAGGCGGGGAAGAGCTCATGGATGTGATGCACATGAACGAGTAGGGGAAAGACAATGACTGGATCAGGTTTATGCATCACCCTCTTTACTGAGTCTGTGTGTCTGTCCGTGTGAGCGAGTACATTTTGTTTGAAAAGACAACTCAATTTTTAAAATACCACTGGAGATGTACCTGCCAGAGAGATTACTATGATATCAACAAAAGAAAAAGAAAATAAGCCTTGTTACATGGGAGAACTGCCAACAAGTACTGCTGATTGAGGCCTATTTTATTCAGTGCTGGTGTGTTGTGCTTCTTGTAAATAAATGTATTTTCAATCATCCCTTTTTCCTCTTGGGGGTGGGGCATCAAGGCAGGGGTGGGACTTACTCATGAGAGGAGGGAAAAGAATAGAGTATTTTGTTATTGTCCAATCAGAGGGTGACACAGTATGTATATATCTATATTGTATATATGTGATGAAAATGCGTTGGCTTTTTGTGTGACACTACCTTTTACCTGTACTATGGTTCTACATTCAGTGTTTCAATGTTGACTGTTTGTTTTTCTGTTTTTGATTCTGTCTTTGTCATTTCTTGTATTTTGTTTTCTTTTTGTCCTTTTTTTGGTTATTGCACGGTTTATTACTTTTGCTGTCCAATGAGGTGACACAGCTACTCTTTGTATTGGTTTAGTGCTGTAAAATAACTCCAGTGTTATTAGAATTGTCTATCCCACCCCCATCCCCAATATGCATGAATGGCACTTAAAGAATTAAAATATGTTAACTTCACTGTGGAATGGTGTGGTGTTTGTCATATTTTGTATGTATTTGAATGAGTTATATGAAGCATATGAAGCAAACTTGTGCTACAGTGAATTATCCTCTGAATGATTTACTATTTTGAACAGTAGAAGTAGCTGCTATCAGTCACAGACCGCAAAACTAATTTTTCTGTTTCAACTAATAGTTGTGCGTAGTGGAATTGCACTTTCTATGTGCAATTGTGTTGAAACAGCGAACTTAAAGGTTAGGGTTGAATATAACCCGTAGTAGTGCAGTTCCTCTGTGGTCACATCTCTCAAGCATGATACCTAAAATTGTTTTTTGGTAAGTATTTTTTTCACCTGCAACATTCCACTTTGATTTGTGCACTCAATGTTTAAAAATTTCCTAATTCAGAAGGTTAGTATTACAATAGTACAGTAGTCTTCCATACTCATTGTCCTTTCCCAAGTGAACAATTCACACAATCTTTCATATTTCCAGTAACCTGTCTAGAGTTTTTTTATTAAATTTTTTACGCTTAGGAAGTTCACATAGCAGGCAATTGTTACATCTATTTTCTATGGTGCATTTCCATTTCACTATATTTGATAAAAACAATGACGTAACACCTAATAAAACCGTTTTCCCAAAAACCTAGTGTCGAATATAACTTAAGTGGTTGAAATGTTTCCATTACTTATTTCAGAAGATTGCGCAGTAATAAACTGGCAACAGCCTGCATGCCATCCCACCTACTGTATCTGTTAAATATCTCCGGTAGCCTGCGAATGCCAACATGGATAGAATGCAATAATTTACTATTTGCCATATTCTAATAATTATCATGTGCCAACGTATCGCCACAGTCCTTGCACTCCTGTAGATCTGAAATAATTGAATGGTGAATCTTGCCGGCCAATCAGGAAAGCAAGGCTAAGCAATTCAGGCATTCTTGAACGTCAGGACAATCCTTGTCCTGCAAATATATATATTTTTTTTATAGTGGAAAATAATGTGTGCAGTAGACATTTAGAATTAAATGTGGAGTGGAGCTTTATTGTTAAGTGATGACATCACATGCATCGCGTACCTTCAAATCCACCTTTGTTGAACGGATGAAAATGTTATCGATCTTTAGAAGGAAAAAAGTATGAACTCACTACTGCAAATCACTCTGTACATTTAAGTCATTTATCACACGCTCTTATCCAATGTTGAACATTTCTCCTGTACCTGCCATTTCCATTAGGCCTACACATTTCGCAATGATTGCTTTTGGCGAAAAAACCTGGGTCAATGGAAATCTGCCTAGTGACAGGTTCCATATGTTCTTTTACACATTAACACGTTCCTGGACTAGAATAGTCTCCCAGGACGGTTACTAGTTACATTTTTATCCAATTGGCGACAGATTTTAATGCGAATATTCTCAAATCCGCATAAAAACAATATGCGCATTTTCGTCCCAGAGCTGTTTCCATCAAATTGACTTGTTGCAGATTAAAGGCTGCGTGATGGTGTGGCGCACATAAAGAATAGACCTACCTCCTGTGGTTAAATTCCCATGTACCGAATAAGAATAGAAGTTAAATGGGTTTCTAACTCATTTTCAACTCTACTGATGGTTTTCTCACCCCAAAAAATGCGTTACATAGCGAGTGTGCCCACTGGTATTGGCACGTGCGCTCTAGCCAATAACGATGCGCTCTTATAGCCTAAATTATTATGGACAATATAGCAAGATTATTTTCATTTGTCAAATGACAACGCATCGATGATCACTAGAATAAGACTCTCGATATTTATTGGAAAGGAGCATCAAGCTCATCATCTTGCACTTTCACTACCCTGTGAAGTTAATAATTGATTTAATCTGTAGCCTAATAAACATCATGCTTTTCTGACGAGTCGTAGTGGGAGTACATGTCATGGCTTGACTCTTAAGTTTACTTCGATATGATGGTTATTATATCAATATTTGCACATTTCTCGCATAATTCATTTTAGCTACACAAAAAGACCCCACCTTGTCTACCATATTTTGTTTTGTTGACATTTGGAAAGTTTACCGACAATTTTTCTGTTTCTACCAGGCCTGTCATTACATTTTTTTCATCCGATATGTACTTTACTCGCATACAAATAATGGGAACCTCCTTAAATATCAGCAATCAAAGGTTTATCAAGACATGCATGTCCTTTCCCCCGCCCAGCCCCCCCGAAGACCCTCCCCTAGCCCCTACACATGACGACCAGGTCCGTGTATGTCCAGGTCCAGGCTTTCACACTTCCTCATGACACACTTGCCTTCATGCTCATTTCGGAATTCTGCTCCATCTCTTTGGACCAAACTGGTAGAAGTACATTAGAAGTGAATATCTAACTGAAGAGCCTCCACCATAGCCGCAGGAAGTAGGGGTGCTGAGGATGCTGCAGCACCCCCTGAAAAATCAGAATTAAAACAATATACACTACCAGTCAAAAGTTTGGACACACCTACTCATTCAAGTGTTTTTCTTTATTTTACTATTTTCTACATTGTAGAATAATAGAGAAGACATCAAAACTGTGAAATAACACATATGGAATCATGTAGGATCGAGAAAAAAAACTGTTAAACAAATCAAAATATTTTTTTATTTGAGATTCTTCAAAGTAGACATCCTTTGCCTTGATTACAGCTTTGCACACTCTTGGCATTCTCTCAACCAGCTTCACCTAGAATGCTATTCCAACAGTTTTGAAGGAGTTCCCACATATGCTGAGCACTTGTTGGCTGCTTTTCCTTAACTCTGCGGTCCAACTCATCCCAAACCATCTCAATTGGGTTGAGGTCGGGTGATTGTGGAGGCCAGGTCATCTGATGCAGCACTCCATCACTCTCCTTCTTGTTCAAATAGCCCTTACACAGCCTGGAGGTGTGTTGGGTCATTGTCCTGTTGAAAAACAAATGATAGTCCCACTAAGCGCAAACCAGATGGGATGGCATATCGCTGCAGAATGCTGTGGTTGCCATGCTGGTTAAGTTTGCCTTGAGTTCTAAATAAATCACTGACAGCATCACCAGCAAAGCACCATCACACCACCTCAGTGGCGGTTCTAGCTTGTATGGCTCCCAGGGCGAACCCCCCCCCTTCAGCCCCCCCCGCCAAAAAAAGCACCTTTCTGCACTAACTGTAATTTTTATTCAGACATTTGGAACACAAATAAATAATCATAACATTTTAAACTATAAAAATATATACAAAAATAAGACTCATAAATATTAAAAGAAGTAACAAAGACAAATAGAAACAAACTTGAGTTGATTTGGCACCCAAGCATCAATACATTACCCATCCCCCAACACTGTCAACCAAGAGTCAAGACTAAACCAATTCACCTTGGTGGTGTGCAGACTGGTTTTATATTACTCTTAACGATTTCGCACAAACCAGAAAAAAATGCAACAATATGTCTGTGAAACTATATATTCACAGTATTATGAATGATGTGTGATTTATTTGGTAGCATTTTGTAGTGTGACTGATTTTACTAATTGCATTAGTACTGGACAAAGTTAGAGGTGCGCTATTTGATAGATTCCCCCGCTCCCCCTACCTCGGGCTTCCAGTGGGGAGACCTGAGGTCAACCTACCCCCACCACCCTCCCCATCTCGTATTTCTGAGTAGGAGGCCTGCCTAGCTCACAAACTAGAATGAGGGCGCCCACTTTATTAACTAAGGTTAATTGACCCACAGTCCCACACGGTGAGATGATATCATTGACATCATTGACGTGACATGCAATGGAGCGATAGAAAACCTATCGTGCAAATGTCACCATTCCGTTTTTTTTTTGTGCGGGCAGCCGGTGCCGCCCCCGGCAAGATGCTACCCATGTCGCCTATACCTCAATCCGCCACTGCATGGGAACCACACATGCGGAGATCATCCGTTCACCTACTCTGCGTCTCACAAAGACACGGCAGTTGGAACCAAAAATCTCAAATTTGGACTCATCAGACCAAAGGACAGATTTCCACCAGTCTAATGTCCATTGCTCGTGTTTCTTGGTCCAAGCAAGTCTCTTCTTATTATTGGTGTCCTTTAGTAGTGGTTTCTTTGCAGCAATTCGACCATGAAGGCCTGATTTACGCAGTCTCCTCTGAACAGTTGATGTTGAGATGTGTCTGTTACTTGAACTCTGTGAAGCATTTATTTGGGCTGCAATTTCTGAGACTGGTAACTCTAATTAACTTATCCTCTGCAGCAAAGGTAACTCTGGGTCTTCCTTTTCCTGTGGCGGTCCTCGTGAGAGCCAGTTTCATCATAGCTCTTGATGGTTTTTGCGACTGCACTTGTAGAAACTTTCAAAGTTCTTGAAATGTTCCATATTGACCGACCTTTGTCTTAAAGTAATGATGGACTGTCGTTTCTCTTTGCTTATTTGAGCTGTTCTTGACATAATATTGACTTGGCCTTTTACCAAACAGGGCAATCTTCTTCTGTTTACCACCCCTACCTTGTCACAACACAACTGATTGGCTCAAATGCATTAACCTCTACGGGATGGGTGTCCCTGTATTTTTCCAGTCTCCCTACATAATTATGAATGATGAGAGGGTGTTTCATACATTCATACATTTAATTCATTCAATTATGCACTATATCGGTATTTTGTTTTATTTTCGCACCAGGAGAGTTCAACCAATGACTTCATTTGTTGATTGAGCCTGCTGTCTGACCTAAAAATGAATGGAGTCATGTTTTATAGCAATTATTGTGGCCTTTGTGTTTCGCCGATTGCACGATCACGCTGGCAGCGAGTAGATATGAGTGTCCTTATTCAATAGAGCCATTGGTCTCAACGATGTTCCTATCTGCCAGGACATTGCAGGATATCTAGGTTGACTCATTTGCAATATAACCTCTCTTTTTGCACGAGGCAGTGTTGTTCAGTACAGTGCAATTTTGTGATAGATTTGACCATAACTGGGCTTGCTAGTACCACCACAATCCAACCTAGCCAAGTTTAGCTAGCTGTGTTTGCTATACCTAAAATGTACTGTAGTTGTCACGCCCTGACCGTAGAGAGCGTTTTATGTCTCTATTTTGGTTTGGTCAGGGTGTGATTTGGGTGGGCAGTCTATGTTCTATGTTCTATGATTTTCTATTTCTATGTGTTTGGCCGGGTGTGGTTCTCAATCAGAGGCAGCTGTCTATCGTTGTCTCTGATTGAGAACCATACTTAGGTAGCCTTTTCCCACCTGTGTTTTGTGGGTAATTATTTTCCGTGTGTGTTTGTGTGCACCTCGGTTGGGTCACGTTCTTTGCTGTTTTACCTGTTTGTTTTTTGGTTGTTTCACTTTTATTAAAAGATGTGGAACTACATGCACGCTGCGCCTTGGGCGATTTATGACAGGGAGTTTGAGGATAGCGAGCGTGAAAGAATTACCCACCACAAGAAAACCAAGCAGCGTGCGCCAACCTGGAGGAAGAGTTGGACCGGGGAGGAGAGAATGGTAGAGGACAAGACCCGGTCACTGAAGCCCGAGAGGCAGCTCCAAAACATTTTTTGGGGGGACGGCACACAGGGAGTGTGGCAGAGTCAGGTTGGAGACCTGTGCCAACTCCCCGTGCTTACCGTGGCGAGCATGGGACTGGTCAGGCCCCGTGCTATGGGGTGATGCTCACGGTGTCAAGGCGGAGCATTCACAGGCCGGTGTGCTCGGTGCCAGCGTCCCGTATTTGCCGGGTGGAAGCTGGCATCCAGCCAGAACGGCTCTGCGCTCGAGACCGCCAGTGCTCCTCCACGGCCCAGTGTATCCGGTGCCTCGGCCAAGGAAGAGGCCTCCTGGATTTCTCCCCAGCCTGGTGAGTCCTGTGCCTGCTTCCAGAGCCAGGTCTCCTGTGTGTCTCCCTCCTGCCCGGAGCTGCCAGAGTCTCCCTCCTGCCCGGAGCTGCCAGAGTCTCCCTCCTGCCCGGAGCTGCCAGAGTCGCCCTCCAGCCCGGGGCCCGCTACAAGGGTAGCTGCCAGAGTCACCCTCCAGCCCGGGGCCCGCTACAAGGGTAGCTGCCAGAGTCGCCCTCCAGCCCGGGGCCCGCTACAAGGGTAGCTGCCAGAGTCGCCCTCCAGCCCAGGGCCCGCTACAAGGGTAGCTTAGTGATGAGCTTTGAGGGCACTATGGTGTTGAACGCTGAGCTGTAGTCAATGAATAGCATTCTCACATAGGTGTTCCTTTTGTCCAGGTGGGAAAGGGCAGTGTAGAGTGCAATAGACATTGCATCATCTGTGGATCTGTTGGGGCGGTATGCAAATTGGAGTGGGTCTGGGGTTTCTGGGATAATGGTGTTGATGGGAGCCATGACCAGCCTTTCAAAGCACTTCATGGCTACAGACGTGAGTGCTACGGGTCGGTAGTCATTTAGGCAGGTTACCTTAATGTTCTTGGGCACAGAGACTATGGTGGTCTGCTTGAAACATGTTTGTATTACAGACTCAGTCAGGGACAGGTTGAAAATATCAGTGAAGACACTTGCCAGTTGGTCAGCGCATGCTCGTAGTACACGTCCTGGTAATCCGTCTGGCCCTGCGGCTTTGTCAAAGTTGACATGTTTAAAGGTCTTACTCACATTGGCTACGGAGAGCGTGATCACACAGTTGTCCGGAACAGCTGATGCTCTCATGTATCCTTCAGTATTGCTTGCCTCGAAGCGAGTATAGAAGTAATTTAGCTCATCTGGTAGGCTCGTGTCACTGGGAAGCTCGCGGCTGTGCTTCCCTTTGTCTGTAATAGTTTGCAAGCCTTGCCACATCCGACAAGTGTCGGATGTGGCAAGGGTTAGAGTCCCACCCACTGCTTCCGGGTTAGAGTCCCACCCACTGCTTCGACCTCTTCAGATGATTTGTATGTACTGCAAGTCTCCTGGAAAGACATGAAGAATGATTATGAAGATGTGTAATCATACAATAAACCATGTTCATCTGTATAAAAAAATAAAAAGGGTTTAGTTACACTCTGAGTCAATAATGGGGCATTTAAATGGGATTTTAGCAAGGATGTGAAAAGTTTGAGGGGTCTTAACTTGTAGACAGTCTAGTCGTTTATTGTTGTGTATGAGCACCTACAGTTGTGCCGTTGAGTTGACAAGCACCGCCAAACAATAGAGTGAATAGGCTAGAGTATACCAGGGCTGCCAACTTTTGAAGAGAGCTTGGTGTGATATTTTCTGGCACTTCCCTACCATTTCTGCTTAGCTTGTGCACAATACTAAAATGTCCTAAATTTGATTTGATTCCTTAAGCATATCCCATGCTTATTTGTACGACGTATTCAAAACTGTCCATGAATGGCTGCCAAAATACATAGGCTCATATAATTCATTTTCAAAGACACAAGTTGGCATATCAAATTTCAAATATGTGATTACACTGGCAAAATTGTGAAGAAGTGTAATAGTAAATTTGCAATGAATATGATGGGAGACAGAGCTGGTTTCAAGCGCAGGTGTTTAATTGTAAAGGACCACAGGAGGAGGCAGGTAGCTGGGTCCAGGGGCAGGCAGAAGGTCATAAACAGGGGTTCCAAAAAGGTAACAGTACAGGCAGGGAAAGGCTAATAACGTAGTCCGGGAGATCAGCCAAGAGGTTGATGACAGGAAATCTGATAGGCAAAAGTACAGGCAGGGAATAGGCAAAAAGGTGTCATTAGTGAGGATGGCCAAAAACTACAATACACAGGAGGACTAATACGGGAAAAACCAGCGCTCCAAATAGAAGTGTGTATCAAAACAAACAATACCTCACAATGATGGGGTGCAAAGAACTGAACTAAATAGTGTGTGTAAATGACATACAGGTGTGTGAACAGGTGATCAGAATTCAGGTGATTGGGATCTGGAGAGTGAGCTGCGTTCAGGGGCTCTATGTGTTTGAGAGTGTAAGCTGGAAGCAGACGTTACAAAAATAAGTGTGGGGAATAACAGTGGTGTTGCTTGCTGACAAGCACATTAAGTATTCTACAGCTATAGCACATGGTTGAGAATGAGAATTGTTCCACTGATCAGACTACATAAAGGAAATAGATAATACAATATCCTGAAGACAAGATGTCATGAATCTGACCCTACATGTCCCTAACCAAATCATTTTTCGATTTATTGTTCCCCATCTAGAATCAAACTTTTGGGTTCCCAATCTGTTCGACAAAATTATTTTCATAGTTAGAAAATCAGGTCACCCTACCAAACTTCCCTGCTAAAACATACTGTACTGTAGGTCTCTCCCCAGCCTGGCAAGAGTGGCCAAAGGGGTGTTTAGCATCCCCAGTGGCTCTGCAAGCACGGAGAACGCTGCTGGCCTGCTCTCCAGGCACCCTTGCCTCAGCCTGAAGCCACAGACTAGCCAAACTCTTGTTTCTACAAATTACTTCAAAGGCACTGTAGACTGAGCCTAATAAGGCATTTTTCATTTAATTTGTATTTAATTCTAAGTAAGTCACAGCCGATATGCGCAATTTATAGAATATAATGATTTAAACAACAAAATGTTGTTTAAATGCTGAGCGCTTTATGTCCCTACCAGCCTATAGTGTTGCACTCACAAATGCTTCACAATGTATTTCTTTGTAGGCTATAGCCTTGAAATAATAATATAGCCTAAATAATTAATTTCAATTCCTTCTTAAGATCCCTGTCTGGCTCCTGACCTATTTAGAGTGTTTATATGCTGTTTAATATGACATGTAGCCTATTTGAAATTATGAGCGCCTCTTACATTTACCTTTTAATGTTTATTAAAATACTTTTCATTCAAATCATATGGTTTGGTTTCAATAACTCAAAACCAAATGTTAGGTCCAGGTAGTCACAAAAATATATGGGTGTTGGTTAAATTGTGATTTTTTTGTTTTGTTTTTAGCTGAGTGGTTGGAAAGGAAGTGGAGCGCTATCTGTGAGCGGGATAACTAACTGCTCAACTCTGCTCCCATACTCTGGTCTAGACACACACAAGTCGCTTTGTGGTCTGATTGTGTTCAGATCTGGCTGACCAGGGCTGCATTGTATGCAGATTTCTCCTCAGTCTGGACACAATCAGGCTACCGAAGCGCATACAGTGGGCGTTATCATCAGCACTCTGTTATGTGTAAAAAAAAATTAAAAAAAACTTTTCTCATCTCAGCAAGTAGCATCTCAAAAATCACCTTGTCATTTCCGATAAAAAACATATAAACAAAATAAACTGTCCAACCGATGATACGAATCATGGCTGCTATACTAGACAAAGTCATACGCAACCATCAGGAAGCGTTGGTGATGTGGCACATTGTAGAGTTCACCTCAGATGTACAGTTGGATATGTTTCCATGGACAGGAGGGCCAGGCCAGTGGCTGCAGTGGTGGTGCCGGGGGTGGGCCTGTCTTTCCACTGACAAGGCATGGAGCACAGTCACGTACTAGCCCTTTGATATCATGATCGATGCCAGGCCACCACACCAGGTCCCGGCAGCGCGGCTTCAGCTTCACAATGCCAAGGTGGCCCTCATGAGCCATAGCCAACACTCGTCTTCTGAGGCTGCTTGGTATGACGGTGCAGTTTCCGCGAGCCAGACGTGTCATCCCAGTATGATAGCTCATTTTCAAACCTGGCATATGGTTGGAGTTCCGACTGGAGCTGTGCTGGCCAGCCATTAGCTACGTATTCCCGCAAGGTCGTGAAGATGGGGTCGTTGGCTGATTCTCGGAGAGGTGAGTGTAGGAGCTGGATGAGGTCCTCCTCGGAGTCAACCTGAGCACAGGTGGGGTCTGGGGGAACTGACGTGAAAGGAGGTCGGCCACCACATTGTCCCTGACCGGCGTAAACTACAGCTTATAGCTATACTGCTGGAGGCGGTCTGACCAGCGTTACATGCAGAGGAGGTTGTGACCCGACCCGGAGGTAGACATCAAGCATGTGAGGGCCTGGTGGTCGGTGCGCAGGGTGAAAGAACGTCCATAGAGGTAAATGTGCCACCGCTCACAGGCCTAGACGCATGCTAGCGCCTCCCTCTCTCCAACCTCTTCAGAAGCACACTTGTTTCTTTGCGAAATGTACATCCAAAAGTTCAACAGCTGCACTGCATCTTATGTGTGTGCTTCCCCGAGCGTTTGGAAGATCTGCAGGCCCTCGGTGCCGAGACAGTGGAGAAGAAGGGCCCTTTGAATCGCGAACTGCTCCAGTGGAGGTAGGGATATTGTAGAAATACTTTCAGCCATCCTCGTTTGCCAAATGTTATGTTTCTCAACAAACATTTGTTCTCAGTTGAAGCTGAGGTTTTATCTCAACGAGTGGCATCTCAAAATACAACGGAAATAGAGCCACCAAATCACCTAGTCATTTCCGATAAACAAAATAGACTATCCAATCGATGATATGAATCATGGATGTTATACTAGACAATCAGTGATGAACACAACACAACACACTCCTCCCACAAGTGTCCGGAAAATGTGTGTTTTGGGACCGAGAGGCACCTTTTCATTATAACGTTGTAGGAAATACTGTACATTCCTAGCATGTGTAGAACGTATTTCATAAATGCTAACCAGCTAGCTAATATTTAGAAAAACATATTTTTGTTTGGCTAGAGTTATAGCGTTGCTTGTGTGCTGGCTAGCTACAGAAGTTAGCTACAGTAGTTAGCTACTGCCATCAGTTGTTGTGTTATTATCATATTTTCCCTATAGAGGGCTTGCAGTTGACATACAATGCCTCCTGGTGGCCATGTTGGAAGACCACCACATTAATTATTCCGATAAAAACAGCTGAGTGGCTACCCCAAACTGCTACCCCATTCAAATAATGTAGAACCAGCAACAGATAGAGCCCTTGGTTCACTCCAGACCTGAATGCCCTTGACCAGCACAAAAACATCCTGTGGCGTACTGCATTAGCATCGAATAAGAAGAAACCTTTTTGCCCGTCAAGACCTGAACCCAGACAGCTGTCAATACATGGTATGCTACAATCATTTTATCACTGGTAAGACAAGTCTGATCGATTTTAGTTTAGTTTAGCTGTTATGCTAACCAGTGGCGGTTCTAGACCATTTCAACTGGGGGGGCCAAGCTGGGGCCAGTTGTACTGTTAGAGGGGCCAGTTACATTAGACGTTATTGTTGTCATCGTTTTCCTCACTGCATTGCAGGCATTAGCAGGCAAAAGACCATGTTCATAATTATCATCGTTGCCACTGTCTAATAACGGATGTAAAAAAAAGAACGATAGCAAAAATCTGTTATGTAAAAATGATTTCATACTCCACATTTAGGGGGGCCACAAGGGGGTCTAAAATTGTTGTCACAGGGGCACTGCCCCCCCCCCCCCCCCCCCAGAACCGCCACTGATGCTAACCAGGTGTTGACAACAACACTAAAGTAAGTTAGCCAAAATTAGCTAGCTAGATGACTTGTAGTCAAGCTATTAGCATGTGTCGCGTGTGTTTCAAGTTTTCAGGAAGCACATTTTTACCATAAAAATGCACCTTTATAACAAAGGATTGAATGCCTCTATCATCGCAGACTAATTTAAACCTACTATTCCTGATATGATGAGTAGATTGAATAGTAATAATTTAGGCTATTAATAAGCGTGTAGTGACATAGGTTTATAGGCTATATCAGAGACGTTTCTTTCCTTTGCACAGGAAAAATGTGACCTTTGATAAACATTTCATGCAATTCTACTACACTTTATATGACTGGAGACATTAGCAGAATCTTTTTTAATACGATGGTAGCCTAGGCCTACTCTACTGTCACTGACAACAGCTCAATATAAACGACCTTGTCTTGAAGGCAACCATGTAATCTAGGCCGAAAAGGGGTCTTGGCTAAAAGGGATCCAGCTTTTGTCAAGTTAACGGCCAAATATTTTTTTTTGCATTTTAGCTAATCCTAACCCTTTCCCTAACCTTAACCTATTTCTCCTAACCTGCTACTTTAATTATCCTAACCTTCTGCGTTAATTATCCTAATCTTCTACGAAATGTCAAATATTACGTTAATTTAACAAACGTTGGATCCTTTCTTTTCATGACCATGAAAAGGGGAGATGTAAATTGTACGATATGACGTCCGTATAGCCTGGAGGACATTACTGTCCAAAAAACTCCAGTGGTTATCATATATTCATGTAATGGAGGGAAAATGTATGGACATAGGACAAAGGCCTCAATGGGATAGGACTACCTGTTGTGGACTATTGGTTGATCCAGCCCAACAATAGAGTTGATCTTTATATGACACTAAAACACCTGAATGAATTAAACACAACCAAACACTAAAGTGCCCTGATGGTATAGGTGACCTGAAGAAATGGTATTCTAACACCAGGAGTGCTTTTCATTTGTTTATGTCCTACTGTAGGTTCCCCAGCTGACCTCTATCAAGACACCCATGTCGACTGTATTCCCTCTGTGAAGATGAGCAATGCTCAGCATCAGTTTCTACTTCAACTTTGTCGTTTTACAGGTATAAAAGGAGACATCCTTCAGTTATATGAGATGGTTGTCATATAAACTGTTTTTTGTACTATCTGAATGATTCTGTTCTGCCATTTAAGTAGAGAGCACCTTCACCTTGTCATCATGACAAAAGTGCCCCCTTAAACCGTATGAATATATTAAATATAATTTGGAACGTGGAAAATACTTTTTTTTAATGATATTTTAAACATACTGTACTTAAACACATTTAGCATAGACAATGTAATTGTTGTCGTAGTCTTAGGCAAACCATCTCCATTATTACAGGGGCACCTCCAATTCCCACTCAGACCTTCTAGGACAAAAGTATCTGACATTGAACATGTTGGTAGTAGTTGTGTGTATGTTTTAAGCTATGGACCCCATCATCCCCTGCTTCCAGACATTTCCCCACCTTGACTACAAGGGTAGGATTTGCACTAAACAATTTAATGTCAGCACAAGGCATGTACAAAATCCAGTATATTGATAAACCTCATATACAGTGCCTTCGGAAAGTGTTCAGACCCCTTGACTTTTTACACATTTTGTTAGGTCACAGCCTTATTCTAAAATTGATTAAATCTACACACAATACCCCAAAATAAAGCAAAAACAGGTTTTTAGAAAAGTTTGCGAATAAAAAATAAATGAAAAAATATCACATTTAGATAAGTATTCAGACCCTTTACTCAGTACTTTGTTGTAGCACTTTTGGCAGCGATTACAACCTCGAGTCTTCTTGGGTATGCCGCTACAAGCTTGACACACCTGCATTTGGGGAGTTAATTATTCTCTGCAGATCCTCTCAAGCTCTGTCAGGTTGGATGGAGAGCGTTGCCGCACAGCTATTTTCAGGTCTCTCCAGAGATCGGGTTCAAGTCCAGGCTCTGGCTGGGCCACTCAAGGACATTCAGAGACTTGTCCCGAAACCACTCCTGCATTGTCTTGGCTGTCCTTAGGGCCGTTGTCCTGTTGGAAGATGAACCTTCACCCCAGTCTGAGGTCCCGAGTGGTCTGGAGCAGGTTTTCATCAAGGATCTCTGTACTTTGCTCCGTTCATCCTGACTAGTCTCCCAGTCCCTGCCACTGAAAAACATCCCCACAGCATGATGCTGCCACCACCATGCTTCACCATAGGGATGGTACCAGGTCTCCAGACGTGACGCTTGGCATTCAGGTCAAAGAGTTCAATCTTGGTTTCATCAGACCAGAGAATCTTGTTTCTCATGGTCTGAGAGTCTTTAGGTGCCTTTTGTCAAACTCCAAGCGGGCTGTCATGTGCCTTTTACTGAGGAATGTCTTCCGTATGGCCACTCTACAAAAAAGGCCTGATTGGTGTAGTGCTGCAGAGATAGTTGTCCTTCTGGAAGGTTCTCCCATCTCCAATAAGGAACTCTGGAGCTCTGTAAGAGTGACCATTGGGTTCTTGGTCACCTCCCTGACCAAGGTACTTCTCCCCCGATTGCTCAGTTTGGCCGGGGCGGTCAGCTCTAGGAAGAGTCTTGGTGGTTCCAAACTTCTTCCATTTAAGACTGATGGAGGCCACTGTTTTCTTGCGGACCTTCAATGCTGCAGAAATGTTTTGGTACCCTTCCCCAGATCTGTGTCTCGAAACAATTCTGCCTCGGAGCTCTACGGACAATTCCTTCGACCTCATGGCTTGGTTTTTACTCTGACATGCACTGTCAACTGTGGGACCTTATATAGACAGGTGTGTGCCTTACCAAATCATGTTCAATCAATTGAATTTACCACAGGTGGACTCTAATCAAGTTGTAGAAGCATCTCAAGGATGATTAATGGAAACAGGATTCACCTGAGCTCAATTTCGAGTCTCATAGCAAAGCGTCTGAATACTTATGGAAATAAGATATGTCTGTTTTCAATACATTTGTAAGCATTTCTAAAACATGTTTTCGCTTTGTCATTATTGTCACGCCCTGACCTTAGAGATCCTTTTTATGTCTCTATTTTGGTTTGGTCAGGGTGTGAGTTGGGGTGGGTATTCTATGTTCTATGTTTTCTATTTCTTTGTGTTTGGCCGGGTGTGGTTCTCAATCAGAGGCAGCTGTCTATCATTGTCTCTGATTGAGAACCATACTTAGGTAGCCCTTTTTTCCACCTGTCTTTGTGGGAAGTTGACTTTGTTTAGGTCACATAGCCTTTAGCTTCACGGTTTCTTTTTGTAGTGTTTATTGTTTTGTTTGGCGTCATTTTGATTAATAAAAGAAAATGTACGCTAACCACGCTGCACCTTGGTCCTCTGCTTTCAACAGCCGTGACAATTATGGGATATTGTGTGTAGATTGATGATAAAAAATATATAATTTAATCCATTTTAGAATAAGGCTGTAACGTAACAAAATGTGGAAAAAGGGAAAGGTTCTGAATACTTTCCGAATGCACTGTATATGGTAGCAGGGAGATTTCGGAGGTCCGGATTGGATGCATGTAGAAACTGTCCATTACTGAGAATATCCTAGCTTCGTATCTGAAATTAAGAACATGCGTATTTGGAGCATGTCTACTTCTTATTTCTAATAAAATCTCAGATATCCAGAAAATACAGTATATAGATAAAGATATCCCCTGATATTGACCCTTTTCGTTCGGTGCCAAGGTGGGCCAGGATGGGCCAGGATGGCCCAGGTGGACTGGGTCAGGGAGGAGAGCAGGAGCGATGGTGGTGGCTCCCCAACTGAGACGGGCCTTGCCCAGCGGAGGAGAGCAGGCTTGGTGGCGGTCGTTCACCAACCCGAGATGGGTCATACCCGGAGGGAGGCTCGGAGGGCCCCCTAGGCTGGGTCAGTTGAGGAAAGCAGGCCTGACTGAGGAGGTTCCCCTGCTGCTGGAGACTCTCTCCGAGAAGCTCTGGCTGATGATGATCTGGTGAGGGTGCTCGTGGCCCCCGGACAGGCTGGATTTCTAGCTGCGGCAGCAGCCATCTCACTTGTCAGCTGGGGTGTTGGCTGGAGCACTAAAGGCAACCGGACTGTCGGTAGTCACAGGGGTCGCTGGACTGGCCTGGGTGCTTCCAATAGGGGCCGTGGCAGAGGAGCTGGTACCGGTGCTGGCTCCCACACAGGTGACCAGTGGACTGCAGGCGGGCTATAGAACTGCAGGGCCACCTGTGGAGCTGTGAGTGGCAGAAAATCATGCTGCTCTGCAATGTAGAGCCTGGGTGGCTGCAGAACCTTACTGCCGTCTGCAACTGGCTCCTCCAACGGCATTTGTATTCCCAGGTTGAAATAGTCAAGTCACTCAGGGCTGTCGCAGGAACGACAGGAATAGCCCCTTGCACACCTGCACCAACTGGCACAATGTCTGATGCCTGTAATCCATGTGGTGGAGGAGAGGGGCCATAAAGTCCATGCTGCGCCGTTGGCATAGGCTCCAGAGAGAGGGCATAATCCAAATGATGGTAGTCCACTGGATACCCTGGAGCCACACTCCTCTGGACCGCAGGTGGGCAGTGTGTAAAGTAGCCTGTTTGGGCTCTGTGGGACACCATAGTGTAGTAGACAGCAATGACAATTACTCATGAGAACTCTCTTGGTAGATAAAAAGGTCTGAGGCTTACCAAGAGGTATTCTATATCAGGTGCGCAAAAGCTTCAGACAAAGCAATAGGGTCGGGTGTGAGAAAGGGAACAGCTGAGTTTGAAGTCGAAATCAAGGTTAGTAACTGTCGATCTGATGTCCAAAAGTGCTTCACGGTCATATGTGATAATAGTTTGAACTTTCTGTACAAAAAAAGTAAAGATAAACAAGAAAAAAGTAACTAAATAGCAAAGTCGGGTTGGAACTTTGTACACTCAGTGTATGTACATGTCACACAACTCACTTTGTAGACACACACAACATCCCACATGTCCAAAGAGATGAGTCCAGTTGATGTGCAGGACAGAGATGACGTTGCTGCTCTCTCTGTCACTGCTTGGAGGAGACAGAGAGGGAGGCAGGAATTGGGGATCTGGGACCCAAGATGACTGCCTGTGATTGGCTGACCCCACGGTGTGATATGACCCCTAGCAACCAACACTAGCCTGATAGTCTTCAGTGGGGGAGGGGGTGTCTACTGCGGTAGTTGGAGTTACAAAGTTTGTGTCTCTGAGAGAGGGCTGTAAGATGATGTGCTGGGAGTCACTAGGCAGGGAATTCGTAATTCAATAGCGAATCATGTTGCAAAAACAAGTTTTCGGCGGGACACAAGATGCTCGCGAATGAGTTTTGAATGTTTGAATATTGACAAGTGGCAGTTGAAAAAAGATTGCAGTTTTGAAACTGCAGTACTGCACTGTACAAGTGCAGTAACTGCAGTCGACTGTGGTATTTTGGACACAGTAATTGCAGAATAAATGCAGTTATACTGCACTCTAACTGAAGATACACTGCAAAATTATTGCATTAAAATAACGGTGTTATTTTGGGCGCAGTATTTGCAGCATACTGCAGTTATACTGCTCTCTAACTGCAATCTTTTTTCATATTGGGGATGCAAGTGTGCACCGTCTCAATTCTCATTTTGCCTAAGACAGTTGCAGACACATCAGCAAGTGGCCACTTGATAAAGGGTTTAGGGGCCACTGTTCTTTGAACAGAACATGGGTGATGTGTTGTCTTATGTAAACAAGTCTGAGGCGCTGCATAATGTGGGTAGATCTATCTCACTGTCTATAGATAGGTTCTGTATGATTGGATAGAGCACAATCAGTGCAGCTGTTTCTCCGTGCAAAACAATTCTTCCTAGGCGTTACCATCCGGTGTTAATGGGAAAGTGGTCATGATTGAAATCAAAACCCAACCCTCAAATATCCACTGGCTCTAGGAACTTAACAGCGTCCATAAATCTCGCAAATCTCAGTTCTGGAAGATACTAACTTTATGATCAAAATATGATGCTATTTACACTTTGCAGTCATACGTTACACTAGAAGAAAAGTTTCTGACTAATATTGATGCAACATGGGCCGTTTTCATCTTGAGAAGTTGTTTCTTGAGTTCAGCTGCCCATTAACAATGCCAGGGGTTTGCTAATGAATTATTACATCTGTTTGCCAACAACATGAATGAGAGATACTTATTGCACAGGTTGACAACTCACCATGGATTATGAACTGGATACTCTTGATAGGCTTGTGACTTTGTGAATATTTATTGCAATGACAGTGTGCTGCTCTACTGTTGGTAGATGGAAAGGGAGTTTAGGCTGTCATCACCTACATTACGTGGGAACACAGCCTCCTCTGGTGGCCACTAACATGTTTGAAACATAACTTTGACAACAAATGTTTTCCCTGAAGCAGTAGCTAGTTTCATATGTACTGCATTTCATTATTTTTAAAGTAAAAATAAACTGGATAAGATACCATGCGATTAAATCAATGTGATGGTGTATTTAAGAGTACGTCCATTCATAGTCCGAAGGGAAAATCTCTTGGGGAGTGAGCCGGCATCAGTATCCTAGGTGCGATATTATGCCACTGTGCCCTTGAGCAAGGCACTTGACCCCTAAAACAGTCTCTAGGTGTGCTGCACCGCAGGCTTGTCAGGGTTCCCAGGTTTGTGTGTGTGTGTGTGTTTGGGAGTTGGATGTTGCAAAAAACTATCTCTGCAATCTTTTCTGCTTTTCTGTAATAGTATATCCTGCTTTCTTTTGAAGTAGAGTAGCCCTAATACTGCAGCACATAAATACAAAATAAACCTTCCACCTCCACACAATGAGTGTAATAAATGAAAGGATAGGCCTTACTTACCTAATATATATATATAAAAAAATATGAATGTGTAAATGTTTTTGACACAAACAACTCTATCAATGTTATTTGCCTGATGTAACAGTTCCAATAAAAATGTAATGTGATTTATCAATCTCTGGTAATATCTAGCCTAAATTACATTAGATATGCCCTTGAATAAGATGTGAGGCATTATTATGCAAACACCATCAGCAAACAATCAATTTGGCACTTGAGGTTAGGCTACTTAGTGACTTGGGGGCTACATCTTTTTAAACAATTATTCATATTTAATAAAAAAAATTCAAGAGATGTCTGTTGTCCATTTTCCAGTCATTGAAAAAAATATTTTAAGGGCCGAATTGAACATTGCCCCTCGATGGTTGCACGAGGCGCTTGCCTGCCTCTCCCAACTACGAACCGAACGAATAGTTATTGGATAACATTTCGATTCAAGCCTCCATCCGCCATTTTCAGCAGATTGAAAGCAGGTAGACAGAAATCACAGTGCTGATCAAAAGTCCACAAATATGTATCCCAATCAAACCTGTAGACGACACATAGGCCTACATTGGAAAACCAGAAACGCCTTGTCGATGGTTGCATCGGCTTGGAATATTCTACCCTGCGAGTGGTCGATGCAATACAAGGGTAACAATAAAAAGCATTTTTGTCATATTATTTGACCAGGATGCACTACATCTCGAGCAAATTTTCGGTCAAACGCATTACACAATCTGAAAGAAAAATGTGATATCCTCTGTATCTATTTGTTTGTAACAATGGAATACTTGCTTGATATCTAATCTCGGAATACAACTCCAAGCACATGATGTAGGCAATTAAAAAAAAAATATCCCATTTGTTAAGATTTAGTGGTAAATCTAGGCTTTATTGGGCCATTCTAGCATATAAGTAGGCTAAAGAAATATATACGGTTAAATTAAAAGGCTATATTTTTATCAGCAGACCTTTATTGTTTCCAATTGCAAATAGCGTTTATAACATTTAAATAAAGCATGCCTCATATTACTTCAGGCTATGGCATATCCTGATTTATTTTATTTATGAACTAAGAATTCGGAAACTTCCCTTATATCCATTATTTTATCATATGGTAAGGATAGTTTGATCTCTTAATTCAAACCTTTCAATACAAACTACGTCTAAATGTATTTGATGATAACAATATAGATAACAATACAGGCCTATATGCGTTTTTTAACCACCAGCCCATAAATTGGTCGTCTTTATATTTCTTGTAGGTCTAATTGATTTGTGAACAGCCTAGGAATGTTCTGGATAAATAATCGTTTATCTGATGGGCACTAGGCCACAGTCTCTTTTCATTCAAATTGTCATCAGTGGAATCTGTTTTTTATTATTAATTCCTTATAGCCTACCCTATATTCTACATGAGGTAGGAAGACTGCACATTATCTTGCATCTTTGAGATGGGATTAATTTATTTGAGTTGATCACTATTCCAGGCTATATAAACTAATCTCTATTACAAAAATGAGTTATTACACTGAATTCATCCTATAATCTCAAATATATGCATGTCTGCAAGCTTCAAACAATTGGCTAGCATGTTATCTGCTTTGTGTAGGACTTTGTCACCGATGAAGAAAACCATGTCACAGCTGGTCGATAGCCTACATAAAGGAGAGTGTGTTATTTGGAACCAGTGACGGCTAGGACAGTTTGCCTTAGAATCCCCACTCCTTTCCTAATAAGTTATCCATCATGAGAAACAAATCCAACTTCTTACAAAAGGATATTTCTCCTCAAGCTTGTTGAAATAAGAACAACTTGATTCAACAAACATGCATATCTGTGTGGTATTGGCAGATCATATACTGCAACCTTTTGTTGTTAATACAGGGACAGTTGATCTTTACATTTTAGTGTCATGCACACATAATTATAGTTGAGTAGTATTGATAGCTATCCCCTTGATAGTCAGTACAGTGACTCTGCCGGCATGTGGCATTGGCAGTCGGCCTCAATGCTCTTATCCTACCATGTCTCCTGTGCTGCCTCCCCTTTAGATCCCATGTGAACACAGCCTGCTGAAAGTGCCAGACCCAGAGTCCATGTAGAGTCTTACCTGAGTAGGTTAAATAAAAGCCAATACATTTATGCCCATTCTGTACATGAGTTTTAGTGTTCCCGGTGTGACGGTTTTTAAAATGTTTTGGTCAGGGTGTTGGTCTGTTTGAGACATGAGGATGTGTTATATTCTAGGTGACCATGGCTGTTCCTGGAGGGACAATGGAAACGCTTGCTGACATTCCACACCATGTGTGGAAGAGCTTGCCCGATGGCCTGAGACTAAGCCCCTCTGCTGTTGACCAAAGTCGTATTGGTGAGTTGAAAATGAGCTGCTTTGGGTTTGTTCTAACGTCACATTACTTTTCAGTTTCGTAGATAAGTGATACATGATCGTTTGTTGGTGATACAATTCCAATAGCAGCAGTGTATCTTACGATAAACAGTGAGTGGTTGTGTGGTTTCTGATTCTGTGGTGTTCGCTGGTGTGGTCTAGGGCCCTGTGTTTTGGTTGATCATGACCTGGATTTCAACCTTCATTCCAGAAATGATAATTACACCAAAAATGAAAGCAATTGTCTGAGGATGGTGTTGGTCCATCTGACATAAAAATAAAAGGGGAAAGTTTGATGAAAAAGGTTTTAAATAAAGGTTCAAATCCAGGTTAAATGACCAATCAAAACACAGGGCCCTAGGATGAGTGGAGCTCCTGATACTGATGATCATACAGTAACAACAAGTGATCACAAGGGAGAGGATGAACTAGATAAGGTAGTGGAAGTAGAGTACATTATATTTAAAAAAGCATCTCCAGCCTGTCCTGGCATGCCTCAGAGAATCAGAGTATCTTAACACATTTTTAGAAACTGAAAGATTCTATATATTGCATGGTGAAATTTTGAATTTCATTCCACTCTTTCCCCCAGGTGTCTGGGCCTCTAGGCCGATTCCTAAAGGCAAGAGGTTCGGCCCTTTTGTAGGAGAGAAGAAAAAGCGGTCCCAGGTGTCCAGCAATGTTTACATGTGGGAGGTGAGCAGCAGAGGATAGAGCCTCAGATCAACCTTAACACACATCCACAGTACCAGTCAAAAGTTTGGACACACCTACTCATTCCAAGATTTGTCTTTATTTTTACTATTTTCTGCATTGTAGAATAATAGTGAAGAAATCAAAACTATGAAATAACACCTATGGAATCATGTAGTAACCAAAAAAGTGTTAAACACATCAAAATATATTTGATATTTGATATTCTTCAAAGTAGACACCCGTTGCCTTGATGACAGCTTTGCACACTCTTGGCATTCTCTCAACCAGCTTCATGAGGTAGTCACCTGGAATGCATTTCAATTAACAGGTGTGTCTTGTTAAAAGTTAATTTGTGGAATTTCTTTCCTTAATGCGTTTGAGCCACTAAGTTGTGTTGTGACAAGGTAGGGGTGTTATACAGAAGATAGCCCTATTTGATAAAAGACCAAGTCCATATTATGGCAAGAACAGCTCATATAAGCAAAGAGAAATGACAGTCGATCATTACTTTAAGACATGAAGGTCAGTCAATCTGGAAAATTTCAAGAACTTTGAAAGTTTTTTCAAGTGCAGTCGCAAAAACCATCAAGCGCTATAATGAAACTGGATCTCATGAGGACCACCACAGGAAAGGAAGGGTGTGATGGTGTGGGGTTGCTTTGCTGGTGAGCTGTCAGTGATTTATTTAGAATTCAAGGCACACTTAACTAGCATGGCTACCACAGCATTCTTCAGCGATACGCCATACCATCTGGTTTGTGCTTAGTGGGACAATCATCAGTTTTTCAACATGACAATGACCCAAAACACACCTCCAGGCTGTGTTAGGGCTATTTGACCAAGAAGGAGAGTGATGGAGTGCTGCATCAGATGACCTGGCCTCCACAATCACCCGACCTCAACCCAATTGAGATGGTTTGGGATGAGTTGGACCGCAGAGTGAAGGAAAAGCAGCCAACAAGTGCTCAGCATGTGGGAACTCTTTCAAGACTGTTGGAAAAGCATTCCTCATGAAGCTGGTTGAGAGAATGACAAGACTGTGCAAAGCTGTCATCAAGGCAAAGGGTGGCTACTTTGAAGAATCTCAAATATAAAACATATTTTAATATAACACTTTTTTGGTTACTAAATGATTCCATATGTGTTATTTCATAGTTTTGATGTCTTTACTATTATTCTACAATGTAGAAAATAGTAACAATAAAGAAAAACCCTTGAATGAGTAGGTGTCCAAACTTTTGACTAGCACTGTAGGTTGTACACATTACAGGCACAGGACACCCTCCCTATTATATATGCTGTTATCCATTTTCATACATACATTTGAAAGAATATTGGCTCGATAACCAAGATGTCCTCTGTAGGTGTATTTTCCAGCCAGGGGCTGGATGTGTGTGGATACCACAGACCCCATGAAGGGGAACTGGCAACGGTATGTAAACTGGGCTAACTCCACTCAAGAACAGAACCTTTTCCCCATGGAGATAAACCGAGCAATTTACTACAAAGTGTTACGGGTAAGTTAGGCATTTAGTCTCACTGGTAAAATGTTATTCTCATTCAGTTGATCACTAAAGCAGAGTGATGGGATGGTTTGCTATTTAGGTATGTGAATTAGAGCTGGGCAATATGGACAAAAAATCCATATTGGGATAAATTACTTGAATTGATGCAATAACGATGAATAGAATATGTTTATAATAATTAATGTGCACCACAGTTACATTTTTTTTTCATTTAAACTACTACTACTAGTTTTGATGGTTGTAGCCATCAATTGTCCCATTAACTATCACCCATATAAGCAAAGTTATTTCATTTAAAGCTTAACATTTCTCTAGTATGGGCTACTTATCGTAATGAACGATATCAGCAAAATGCCTGTGATAAGTGATCTGTATGGTCAGATTCGATCATTTTCGGTTTATCATCCCAGCTCTAATGTGAATCTCGAGTATTGGCTATTTAGATTCTTATTAAAGGGGCAATCAGTTGCTACATCCATTTTTGGACTAATAAATTACTGATATGTACCTATTGATTCTTGAAGAATATAACGTATATAACTTATAAATGCCCCATTAGCTTAGTTTAGCTGTCGTAACCCATCAGAATCTAAAATGGAAGCTTGTTGTGATCCAATGTTTGTAAAGAAAGTAAATGTCAACAAACACTATATAGCCTCAAAACATGGTCAAAACAAGTGATCATTGTTGTCATGGATGGTTAGTCCTGGCATCCATAGCTCTGTCTATGAATTTGAGAGTGCTTACATTTGTCCTGCCCCAACCCTCAGCTTTTTACTGAAAATAGGGGTGGGGAAAAGCTTTGTTAGTGTTTCATCAGCTGATTGCTGCTTTAAAGCCAAATGAGAGAATTACAACCTTTTGGTCTTTGCTATGTTTACCATTGTAAGTACCTCTTTCTATAATTCATGTACATTTTAAATGTTTATGTTATCTCTCATATACTTGGGTAGGCTAATAAATAATTAACATAAAAATAATGACATTTTACATTTTAAAACACCGTTTACCACCCAACTACCATAGCTACCAAAATGTCAAGACCTAACATTCCTGTTGTTGGACTCTGACTTGACAGACACGACAGGGGCCCAAATATTTCGTCCTGTCTTTTAGCAAACATGTCTCTGATTGGTTCCCACTCTCCTCTTTCCTTGTAACAGCCAATTGGGCCAGGGGATGAGCTGCTGGTGTGGTACAATGGGGAAGACAACCCTGAGATAACAGCTGCATTAGAGGAAGAAAGAGGCAGCAGTCTGAGCAAGAAAAATTCACCCAGGGCAAAGCGAGGTAAGGCGTACACCCCTACAATAAAACAAATC
The DNA here is from genome assembly GCF_045679555.1 of Salvelinus alpinus. Taxonomy (NCBI): domain Eukaryota; kingdom Metazoa; phylum Chordata; class Actinopteri; order Salmoniformes; family Salmonidae; genus Salvelinus; species Salvelinus alpinus. The sequence continues at coordinate 11,301,505 of NC_092097.1, read as the reverse complement.
CTGTCATACATTTTGCAGGAGATTATTCACCAACCTATTCGATACGGTAGTTCGCAGTGGGTAGCAGCAGTCGAAGAAAATTGAATTTATGCCATTTCAAAGTTTAATTCTTGATAGCATGCTAGCTAGCTTAGCGAACCGTAGCGAGGTTTTGATGCAGTTCATTTTTCCTTCCAAACTTTCAATCTCAAAAAGTTAGCTAATTTTATATTACTGTTAATTCGTATAAAAGAGTGTGATTGCAGCTAAATTGGTAGCTATTATGTAACAACACAGGCAGTACGTCACTGTCAACATTAGCTAGTCAGCTAAATAAATCAGAATAATAAGTTAGCTAGCTAACTCATCATGTCGTTTTAAATGACGCGTCCTTTCCAAATTTACAACTCAGTTGCGAGCCACGTTATCTGATCGGTTGATTACATTAGAGACTTACCTATATTTAAAAGGTACCCAACTAGTTAGTTATGTTACAAAGCTGGCAGGTTATGGATTTCATAGTCTCATCTGTTTGTTTCGATCGGACCTGTCAATCCAGTTCAGGTAGCTAGCAGGCTAAATCAAGCCCGGACGTGCCAGACAACCCGTGCAGGGAAGATGGCAAGCGCTGGCTTTGTGTTCAGCAAATGGCTAACTGATCAAAACAGGGCGGTTGTGATAATGGGAAAAAGGAGCTAGGTATATGTCATACATGTGTTGTAAACCCTTAACGTAAGCTACATCTAGCCAGCTACCCACTGTTAGCTAGCTGGATAAGTTATCAATTTTGTCTGTACCATCGCAAGGACTTTATGCTTGCCCTGAAAATAAACACGCTTTGTTTTAGTTTTTCGATGTAACCAAGACTACTTAGCTGAACGGTTAGATATTTTGTTAATTTCCCCAGGTAAGTGTGAGCTCTATTTTCATTTGGCCTAGGGAGGGTAGCTAGCTATTCAGCCAAAACCAATGCAAAGTTGAAGTAGTGCAGACTAGGCCCTGGATGAATGCAGTTGCACAAGCTCTGAAGTCCCACCCTTCCTTTCTCAACAATACTAAACCTTCAGATTGAGTTGCATTTTCCATAATTATCTTTTAATTTAGGCTAGCTGCTAGAATGAAATCCATAGAATTTGAGAAATGTTTTCTCCATGTAATTGGCCTAGTGTTTATTTTTCAATATGAAGGAAAATGTTAGTGTTGGTGGTATATCCACAGTCGCTACTGTATGTCTATATGTGGTGTAGGCCTATGCATGCAACCCTTGTCTGTTTTTGAATTTACAGTAGGATTTATTGACTCAGTGAGATGTTAGAAGTCTCAACATTCTGAGTTGTGTAATATTGAGATTGAGCATGCTTGTCATTCATCTGCAATCCCTCTATGCTAAATTATATTAGAATATCTGTATCAAATGCACAACAATAAGTGTGTACTTCGGGTAGAAAGCCTAAATGCTAGCAACATTTCAATACTTGTTTCCAGGCACTCAAACTTGTTACATTTTCTGACTTGAAACCCATTTGAGTGTCACAGTTTTTTCAGAATTTATTTGACCATGCTTGTCAGATGACTGAGCTGTAGCATGTGTTTCTGTGGCATGAATCAGGCTTTGTAGACCATGCCAGATTACCTTCTTGTCACAGCAACTCCAGTGATGACTGGGTGCTAGCCCAGTCTCTTGAGGCAGGCTGAGATTAAAACTTAAAATGGTCTCCTGCCTAGGGCCATAAATACCACAATGATGAGCCATTCCATAATTCACTTCACATTTGTGTGTTCATTATGTAGCCAAGACAAGTGTTTTATTCTTGAAATATTCAGAATGAGGGCATCAAGGCTGTTAAAAGTAATTTTGGCCAGCAATTTTATTTTAATGTATTGGACTCTTAACGGACTTTTTAACCCGCAGCAGCTTGTAAAAAAACAAAACATTGTTAATATTCAAAGAAAATTTTACATAAGCACACGTGGTACTTGACCTACATTTTTCAGATCCTGTTCAGCAGTCATATCTTGCTTTGCTTTCTGTTAGCCACATTTTAATGTTATGAGTTTGTAATTACACGTAGTTTTAAGTGCCAACCAATACGCAGCACAGTTGTGAGTGGAGGTGTGAAAGGAATTAGTACACTCAGTACGCTAGATGTTTGCTCATCTGAAAATCTCCTTTTCTAATAGTGGATTTACTTACATAGAAGTAGTCCAATGTCAACTTTTTGAAATAATAATTCCACAATTTACCAGTATTGCTTTGATGTGAAATGGTTTATTTGAGTTTAGCTAATGTTTGTTGGTTGATGTGTGCTTTCCCCCTTAGCCAGAAGAAAGCTGTTGGAGGGAGCCAGACAGGCTGGTTTGGGTGCATTCCGTGGGCCCAGGCAAACAGGCGTAACCAAACCTATTGTCAGAGAGATGTGGGACACAGAGGAAGGTTAGTAGTTCTCCCATTATTATGGATATTTGTTTAATTTGGGGAGTCAGTTGAGGTGTTAGTAGGGCTGTGGCGGTCATGACATTTTGTCAGCTAATTATTGTCATGCAAAAGACTGCGGGTCTCACGGTAATTGACCGTTAATTAACATAAACAAGTTTAGCATCTCCAGGCCTCCATGCATACCAGCTGCGTTCAAGCCACTGATGTGCACCTTTGGAACATCTACAGGTAAAATGTTGATGGTCTCCCTAGTGGCGCGGTGGTCTAAGACACTGCATAGCAGTGTGCCACTAGAGATTCTGGGCTCGAGTCCAGGCTCTGTTGCAGGCGGCTGCGACCGGGAAACCCATGGGTCGGCACACAATTGGCCCAGCGTCGTCTGGGTTAGGGAAGGGTTTGGCCGGCAGGGATGTCCTTGTCCCATCACACACTAGCGACTCCTGTGGCGGGCCGGGCGCAGTGCACGCTGACACGGTTGCCAGGTGCACAGTGTTTCCTCCGACACATTGGTGCGACTGGCTTCCGGGTTAAAGTGGGCATTGTGTCAAGAATTTGCAGTATGATTTGGTTGGAATGGTTGGGTCGGGTTTCGGGTCGGTTTCGGAGGACACACGGCTCTCGACCTTCGCCTCATGAGTCCGTACGGCAGTTGCAGCGATGATACAAATCTAACTACCAATTGGATACCACGAAATTGTGGAGAAAAAGGGGTAAAACAAATATATAATAAAATTAATATACACCATCACAATAAATCCATTGTTTATTTTAGACCTAAAGAAACGTTATGATATGAATAAAATGTATTTTAGAATAACAGAATATGAATTGGCCAACTATGTTTTCTGGCTATGCTCCATGCCATAGGCTGTAGGCTTGTTCATTTAGCTGAAAAGATATGCTTGTAAGTCCCATGCCATTATTTTATTTTATATTATATGATTTTATAGTAAGAAGAATATAATTGAACTTACCTGAAATGATATTTTTCCCATTCCGGAGCAAGTGTGCATGTGAAGTGGCTATGTTGAGTGTAAAAAGTGATAATTTTTAACAGGTCCTATATGCTAGGTTTAGAGTTACTTGGGAACTTTACTTGCGAATGATACAAACCTTAGAATGTCCTAGAAATCAAAACCTATATGGGCTGCATGATGCGCCTATAGGCTATTGATGATAGAGAAAGTTGGGAAAAAAGATTGCGCTCTGTTCCTTGCGTCAGGCTGCATAGCTGTTCTCTCAAGTGAACATATTTTCACCCATCATACTATTCTGAATTGAATCTTGTATTTACTGATATGTCAAATTAGTTTCGATTTAGAATGGCCTATTTATCAAATGGGCAGGAACGGGGGGAAAAGACATGGCATCTGTATGCACTCAAATAGGGAATGGTGGCCTCGATCTTTCCCGCCAGTCTGTTTTTCAATGATGCCTGGTAGGCTACTTTGGTTTTATAGCTGAGCATGTGCGTAATATGAGCAGCTGAGGGATACATTTCCCTCCACACATCAACCACTGTTTGAGGAGCATGGTCTCCCTGCGCGACAGGTGATATTCCACCCGAACTCTGTATGCCATGGGCTCTCCAACCCTCTTCCTGCACCACCTACCCAGTGCTTAATTTTGGAAAACAAGTCAAATCTGTTCGGGAACATTGTTAGTAACATGTTTTCGCTAACAAAACATATTTCACTAAACTGTTGATAGCCAGTCTGCACGCTTGAGAAAGGAATAAAGGAGACAGGGGAGGAGATGGAAACACATGGTGGTGAGATTCTGTAGCTAAAGGTAATATCATCCTATTAATGATGAAAATATAAAAAACTACTAGGCTATTCAAAATCATATAGAAATTCACTATAATTGTAAGCGAACTGTAAGCAGGCCTGCACAATCAATAAACCAACAGCATCGCCTAGAGCTGTGGTTCCCAAACTTTTTATAGTCCCGTACCCCGTCAAACATTCAACCTCCAGCTGCGTACCCCCTCTAGCACAAGGGTCAGTGCACTCTCAAATGTTTTTTTTTTTTTGCCATCATTGTAAGCCTGCCACACATACACTATACGATACATTTATTAAACATAAGAATTAGTTAGTTTTTGTCACAACCCGGGTCGTGGGAAGTGACAAAGAGCTCCAGGGCACATATAATAATAATAATCAGTAATTTTACTCTTTTATTTAACCATCTTACATATAAAAGCTTTCGTTCATCAAAAATGGAATAACTCACCACAGGTTAATGAGAAGGGTGTGCTTGAAAGGATGCACATAACTCTGCAATGTTGGGTTGTATTGGAGAGAGTCTGTCTTAAATTATTTTCCACAGTCTGTGCCTGTATTTAGTTTTCATGCTAGTGAGGGCCGAGAATCCACTCTCACTTAGGTACGTGGTTGCCAAGGCAGGATATTCAGAGTGCAGCCCAATCCAGAATTCTGTCAGTTGCTTCTGATTAAATACAATTTTCACAGAACCGCTTGTTGCAATTTCGATAAGGCTTTCTTGTTCAGTTATCGGTAAGTGGACTGGAGGCAGGGCATGAAAGGGATAACGAATCCAGTTGTTTGTGTCGTCCGTTTTGGGAAAGTACCTGCTCACACAGGTGCTTTGCTATATCACATTTGACATTGTCCGTAAGCTTGAGTTAATTTGCACTCACAAAATCATACAATGGTGGAAAGACCTGTGTGTTGTCCTTGTTAATGAAGAGCTCCAACTCCTCAATTTTGTCCCGCACATTGAATATATTTTGCGGAGAGTCCCTGTAATCGTTGTTTCAGATCATTCAGGCGAGAAAAAACATCATCCAGATAGGCCTGTCATGTGAGAAACTCGTCATCATGCAAGCGGTCAGACAAGTGAAAATGATGGTCAGTAAAGAACTTTAAGCTTGTCTCTCAATTTAAAAAAACGTGTCCATACTTTGCCCCTTGATAACCAGCGCACTTCTATATGTTGTAAAAGCGCGACATGGTCGCTGCTCATATCATTGCATAATGCAGAAAATACACGAGAGTTCAGGGGCCTTACTTTAACAAAGTTAATGATTTTCACTGTAGTGTCTGAAACGTCTTTCAAGATGTCCAGCATTCCTTTGTCAGCAAGAGCCTTGATGCTGCAGTGTACCCAAGTGGCATCTGGAGCAACTGCTTCCACGTGTGTTACCACTCAACTATGCCTCCCTGTCATGGCTTTTGTGCCATCAGTACAGATACCAACATGTGCAGCAGCTACTTTTGGCCACATACGGACCGTTAGTGGAATTCCCGCGAGAGAGTAACGCTTAATGTGATTTGATGTTCAGTATTTGACTAGGCTACCTGTATTTGACATTGTGTTGTTATTTCGCTGAACACTAGATGGTCTAAATGTATTTTTGGCAGTGAAATGAGGTTACTCAGACTCAGGAGAAAAAAACTCACCCAAAAGTATAGCCCCGTTGGAAAATATAAATGGACTGTTTGAAAATGTGAAGAAAAGTCAAATATTTAGCGTATCCCCGACGGCATTGCGCATACCCCAGTTTGGGAATACCTGTCCTAGAGCTAGACGTTCTCCCCCAGACTCATGGATAGAACGTTTGGAGCGTAGGATAAGGTAACCAGTCCATCCAGTATGCATAATGATACAGTCCACACTCAAATGTGATTACTAGAATGCCTTTCATTTTGGAGTATAGGCTGCTTGACCAATTATGTACCAAAGACCTCTTAAATCAGTTTTGTTTCATGTGTTTCCTGCCATGCGTAATATGCAGTAGGCGATGTATTGTATAACAGCACAATCATATTTTGATTCCGTTTTTGGGGGGGGGGGGCTCGGGCTCATTCATAAGCTCTAATATGTGTATGGGCATTATGAATTAGTAACCACCTTCGAAAGAGTTGTCCATTTTGTAGTTAGACTTTTAAACAACATCCACGACCCTGTTTTACACTCGTTTCAACCTGCTGTTGAACTTCTCTCTTCAAGATGACCAGATGAAATTGTATTGGTCACATACACATGGTTAGCAGATGTTAATGCGAGTGTAGCGAAATGCTGAGTTTTAAAAGGATGATGCGGTTTTGATGACCAGTGTTTATGATTTTCTATTGCATTTGCATTGATGTCAGCGGGGTTAGAGGGACAATAGAGTGGTGAGAACCAGGATATTAGTACCTGTTGGTCGTTAGGGTCCTACCAACGCATGACCTGAGCGCATAAGGAGATTACCGTGACTCAACGGTCATGTGACATTTTACTGCAGTCGTTAGTGGCGGCAATACGGTCACCGCAACAGCCCTAGGTATAAGCTAGCTAAATCCTGTTATTCATGTATTTCAACCATTTCGGCTGTACTCTTCTCTTAAAATCTCAGCATTTTTTTCAATTTAATTTTTTCACATTTTAAATTATGTAACTAACTGTTGTTGTTCTGCTGTTGTTGTAGGTCCAAATGAGGAAGATGAGAGACTCTCCCCATCACCAGGGCCTTCCAAGGGGACTCGGGAGAGCTCCCCCATGGGGAGGAACGGCCTCTCTCAAGCCCAGTTCATCTCAGCAGCAATGAGAGGGGAAGCGGAGGAGGATGATGAAGAGGAAGACCCAGGGCATCTGCAGCAGCCGCTGTCGCTGACACAGCAGAGTGCTCAGTCTGCTACTGAAGCTGAGCCAGAGGAGAGGAGTGAGCAGCCTGATCTGCCACTAAGCCATAGCAGCCCAGTTGAGGAGGGGCCTGGGAGCCATCAGTATGACACTGAGACTGCCTCATCCTTACCAAGGGCTGAACCAGAGGCAGACCCTGACCCCGACCCTGACCTGGAAGGTGACCCCCACGGAGAGGAGTCCCATCCCTGCCAGCACTGCGAGCGCCATTTCTCCACCAAACAGGGCCTGGAGCGCCACACACACATCCATGCCACCGCAAACCAGCAAACGCACACATTCAAATGCCGTTACTGTGGCAAGTCCTTCGGCTCGCAGGTGGGGCGTCGGCGGCACGAGCGGAGGCATGAGAACGGGCCAAAAAACAAAGGCCAAAGGCCTGGCTCACTAGCTGGGACTGCTACTTTACTCACTCCTCTGGGGCAGGCTGGTGGTTCGAGCCCAGACTGTGGCACTGTCTCTGGCCACTATGTTGTCAGGGGCTCCCCTGTCCCTGGAGGACCTATGGGGAGCCTTGAGGTTGTGAGGAAGGACCCTGCGGCTGAGAGTGATCGGCCGTTTATCGTGGATGAGAATGGTGAGACAAAGGAGCTTCATCCTTGCAAGTACTGTAATAAGGCTTTCGGCACTCACACCAACATGCGCAGACACCAGCGCAGAATCCACGAGCGCCACTTACTGCCCAAGGGTGTGCGCAGGAAAGGCATGCTGCTGCAGGAGAGCCCATCTCAGCTGCATCATCTGCCTGAACAGTCCCCTCGTGTCAGCCCACCCCTCGTCTATGTGCCCAGTGCAGACACTGAGGATGAGGGGGACCGAGAGGAGTACATGGTCGACATATCCAATAACATCTCAGAGAATCTCAGCCTGTACATCGACGGCAAGATCCTGTCCGCTAGTTCAGTCAGCGGCTGTGAGGTGATCGAAGTGGACTCCAGTTCTGCAGCACTGTTTGGTCTCGACGCAGTGGTCATCAGCGCCAATCAGATCAGTCAGGCTCTCAAAGTGGATGCCAGGACATGTGCTGTGAGGCAGGTCTCGAATCTCGGCCAGCCCATGTCGAAAAGGAGAACGTCGACACCCCCGCTCATGCCAAGTCTTAAAATGGAGTCTGAAACTGGGTCCTCTTCCGCCTCCTCTTCCTCCTCCACGTCTTCCTCATCCGCCTTGTTGGTGGGAAGTGTCTTCCCTCAGTCCTCAGACTCATTTGCATTTCAAAAGGAGAAAACGATCTATCTGTCTCCTAAGCTCAAACAGCTCCTCCAGACTCAGACAGACAGTCAGAAACCTGCCATCGCCCTGATGGCAGACAGGCACAGATTAGCTCCCCCTCTCTCCGTTACGTCTCTGCCTGCAGCCTCAGGCAGGTTCAAGAGAAGAACAGCTTCCCCCTCCTCATCTCCACAGCTCAGCCCTGCGCTGAAAGCAAACGGCTGTAAGAACGAGGCTGGGGTCTCATCGTACACCCTCAAGGTGCCAAATCTGGAGACCCTGGGCATGTCCCCTGCATGGAGTCTGTCCAGCAAGGAGGAGAGGGACACACTGAGTCCCAGCGGGAAGAACGGGTGCAGCTGGTCTGCCTCTCGGACCGGAGGGAACTCGTGTAATCAGCAGCCCTTGGATCTGTCCAGCGGCATCAGTAAGAGGAGGGACAGCTTCGACAAGACGCCCGGGGAGGTAGTGCTGGATTTAAGCATGAGTCGGAAGAGTACAGCAGAGTCTAAGGGAAGTCCATCTCCGGCACAGCCTCCCACCAAGAAGAAGAAGCCCAACACCAGCATGCTAGAGAAGGTGTTGATGAACGAGTATGCCGGCTTAAACCCAGCAGAAGAGGAAGGCTCTTCTCCCCTGGGAAGCCCAGATTCTCAGTATACTGCAGGCAGTGGTACAGGCACCGCTTCTCACAGTCCCTCTTCCAATCTGCCCTCTGAATCAGCCCATCCCTCTCCCCCCTCTCTAACGCCCGTCACGATGAACCCCTCCTCCCCTTGCGGCTCCAGCCTGACCTCTCCAACGCCACCTCCCCCTGTCCTACCCACCATGCCCTCACCAGACTGCCCTACGCTCAGCTCTCTCCCTGTCCTCTCCCACAAAATGTCCCCCAGATCTATCGACCGAGGTGAGGACGAGTCAGTTTGCGTATCGAACTCTACCACAGCAGAGACAATGTTAGCTGCAGTAAGTAACAGTTATGGAGATGAGGAACATATCAATAATCCAATAGACTCCAATCCAGATCCTCTTACCAGGGAAGCTATTTCAAGCCCCTCTACGGAGCCCTCCTTGGTATCTGATGCTGTCGCTCTGAGTCTGTCCTCAACACAATCGAAACCCGCTCGGGGTGGGAGCCAAAGTTTGCTGGATGTCCAAGTGAATCAAGACCTGGAACCGATTATTACTGACGGACAGGAGAAATCCCAATGCTCTGAACTCCCTGTATTATCATCCGTAACAGAATCCCTCCTCTCTGCCTCGTCGACCTCGCCTGCTGCCATATCGGATATCCCAGCTCCACCAGCGGTCTCCCCGCCATCTCTCTCTAGCACTGTGATTAAAGTGGAGCCCCAGCACAGTGATCAGCTGGCTGACTTAGTCCTTTCTCCTTGTGGCACAGGGTCTTCACCTCTGTCTGCTGCTGCTGACAAACCTTCGTCGTTGTCGGAGGAGGAGGAAGAGGGATCGCCGCCAGAGCCCTTCAGTAAGAGCTTTGTGTGTAATGTATGTGAGGACCCCTTCCGCTCCATCAAAGAGCTCAGTCGGCACATCCTAGAGCACGCAGCTGAGTGGCCCTACAAGTGTGAGTTCTGCGTGCAGCTGTTCGGGAACGCCGCTGCTCTGCTGGAGCACCGCACGGCTCTCCACGGCGTGGGACGCATCTTTGTCTGCTCCGTCTGCTCCAAGGAGTTTGCCTTCCTCTGCAACCTCCAGCAGCACCAGAAGGACCTGCATCCCAACCAGCCGTGCACTCACACTGCGGTGGAGAACGGCAAGCCCAGGCCACAGAACTACACAGACCCAGCCAGGGCCAAAGAGGAGAGTAACACCCCCTCAACCGTAGCCACAGGGCCTGAGTCCTCTGCTGAAGCTGCCTCCTCCCAAGGGGTCTCTGATGTGAAGGAGGAGCAGCCTGATACTAACGGGAAGCATGAGGAGGATGGACTGGAGGACCCAACTGAAGAGCTGTACACTACTATAAAGATCATGGCCTCTGAGGGAGGCAAGCCTAAAGGCCCAGACGTACGCCTGGGCATTAATCAACACTACCCCAGTTTCAAGCCACCCCCCTTCCCCTACCACAACCGCACCGCTGCAGGCTCGGTGGCCTCGGCCACCAACTTCACTACCCACAACATACCCCAGACATTCAGCACTGCCATCCGCTGCACCAAATGCGGCAAGAGTTTCGACAACATGCCCGAGCTGCACAAGCACATACTAGCCTGTGCCAACGCCAGTGATAAGAGGCGGTACACTCCCAAGAAGAACCCCATCCCTCTCAGACAGATAGTGAAGCCCCAGAACGGCTCTCTGTCGCCTGCCTCTGCTGCCAACGCAGGGCACAACGCCTTCCGCAGAATGGGCCAACCCAAGAGGCTCAACTTCAACCACGAACCGCCTGGCAAAACCAAGATGAGTTCCCTCAGTAGGAAGAAGAACCAGCTGGTTCAGAAGGCCATCGCTCAGAGGAATGAGACTGTAGCTACTGTTAAGGCCCCTAGCCAGGTTAAAGAGGAGGAGCCGCAAGAGCAGGAGGTCCACGTATGCCCTCACTGCAGCAGAGAGTTCACCTACCCTGCCAGCCTCAGTAAACATATAGCAGGCAGCTGTCCCATGAAGCCGGTCTCTAAAAAGGCCAAAAGGGGAGCCGCAACAGAGGCAACACCAGCTGTAGACATAAACATGAGCCTTCGACGGAGAACCACAGACTCTGAGATCCAGCAGCCAGAGCCGGCTGAGCCGGTTCCCAAAACACTTAGCAAAACTCGGGCTCGCAACTCTGGACCTGGCCCTGCGGAGGCTGAGGCCCCACCACCGGTGGGTAAAGGAAAGATGGCTGCCACACAGGTGTGCACCAAGAGGCCAGCCTCTTTCCCAGCTGCCACAGTTTCTCTCAGCAAGAAAAGTAAAAAAGGCAAAGTTCAATCGTTACCCCCCACCCCGTTGCCCTCAGAGAGTCCCAGTGACTCTTCACCGCGGCCAGCAGCTCAGACAAAGCAACGCATGGGCAAGGAAGTGCCACCCAAGAAGGGAGCGGAGGTGAAATCGCCCCAACAGCAGCAGTCTCAGGTGCCGCCTAAGAAAGAACGGTTCTCTCTGAGAGCGAGGGAGAGAGCTGTTGGGCCGGTGACTCGGAGCCTGCAGATGGCCAACACTGCAGCTCCTGTGGAGGTGAAAACAGAGGACCTCTCCAGCCAGAAGCCTGAAGAGACCCAGGTAAGGTTACTTTCAAACAGTGTCTAGTCTCAGCCCATGTAGACGTATTGCCTAATTAATTCATACCAAGTTACTTTTAAATCAACATTCACACAATAATCTGTGTCTTAGAGAACACTTTCAACACAACGTGGTTCTATTTATCAGGTTCTGTGTTGCACTTCAAGGTAGAGAAGACTAGCTGATACTTGTCTCTTGTCTTCCAGGAGTACTTGCTGAAATGAGCCAGGTAGAGAAATGTGGATTCTGAGGATTAAGAAGTCCCTGGCTAGGAGGATGTCGCTGTGCTGGCGCGCCTCTGGTGAGAAACTCTGGCCTTCCCAATGATCTGACAGACAGACAGGAGGATCTGGAGGTGGGCTGATTCCATTACAGGACAACATGAACTCTGCTCTCTACTCCCGTCACATCACATGCTGTGTTGGCTGAACAGGGGGAGGGGCGCCGCTCTCTACATCACTCTCTGTGAAATGAGCCTGGGACAGGGTGCAGATTTCTAAACACAAAAAAAAGAAAGGATTAAACAGACTATTAATGACAATGAATAAATATAATATATATATTGTAAGTCATAACTTGACTCGTAACATTGATGTTGGGGTTCCGTAACGGTTAAAAGCTGATATTGCAAATGGCAATCATTTATATCCGTTCACAAAACTGGTCTGGTGTTTCTTTTTTGCTCCGTTTTCATGTTTCCATTGTTCGGTGGTTGTTGTTGAATCCTCCCGTCTCTTAATGCATGTGCTGAATCCAGCTGACAGAGACCTGTCCCTTGTCTGCGTGTCTGTCTCCATGTCCTGCACCTACTCTAATTCATACAAATGATTTGCAAATGAATATGTATGTTTGATTTCACGCAGTGCTCCGTTGAGAATGCATTGTAGAATATCTCTTCGTTGGCTTCCTGACGAAAATAGAAATCAGCCAAGATAAAACGGAACTGTTTTCAACTGTAGAAATGGGTTGTCAGAAACGGCGTGTCCCAAGTGTGTGTGTGTGTGTATGCGTTCAAATGTGCGTATGGGTAGGCTTGCACCTTATGTGTGGGCTGACAACCGTTGTCCCCTTGATCTCAAAGTTGCGATGTCTGTTTGCTCTCCGGCATGTTTTCCTTATGTTGCTTATCAGAGGAGTACCAGCAGGGCAACCTGCCGCAACCAGAACAATGCAGCCGTACACCTCTGACAGTTAGCTCCCTGGGAAAGGGATGGGGGAAGATGACACATGCCTTCCACATTGAAAATGTGTCGGGGGGAGGGAAGAAACACTGCCACTTATCCAGTTTATTGACATTGTGGATTTCTCAGAGGCTCACATTTTTATTGATGTGTCATACATAGTTATAAGTAGTCTTGTCTGAAAGCACTTTAAAAAACATCTGCCAAACTGTTTTGATTTGATCGGTATGAATCCTTGAATGATTTGGGTTCAAATGTGAAGAATGGAATGTGGAGATCTCTATTACATATGACTGAGAACTGGGTTGCCTCAAAGTCAGTGAAATATAGTCGTTGGAATATTGCCCTCGTTTAAGACTCCCTGTAGATTGAGCAATTTTGAATAGTTCCTCAGACTTGATTTCATCTGTATGATGTAATCAAATGCATTAATCTGAAATATGTAGCGGCGGTGATCGTGTGCGGAGGATTGCCCCCCCAAAAAATCCGCCGTGATGATGTTTGGAAATATTTCAGAAAGGTTTGAGAATTGGAATCATGGCTGTAGAAGGGGAGAGCAGAAACCACTGTGTTCCAGTAATAAGGATGGCCTTGAAAAGTTGCTTCAGTTATGTTCCTTGCAGCTGCAAACATGCCGCAGTAAGGTCATTTGATTGCTGATTATTTCTGTAGTCAAGGGTGGCTGGGAGGTAGTGTATCTTCTTCAATGTCATCTATATGTAGGCCTATTACATGTTATAACATACTTTGACAAAGTATTGTACTTTTGATTATGATTAGTCCCTATCTATCCCATGATGTGTTTATATAGAGGAATTATCATGTCCCTGTTTACAATGCTCACCCCACTGTTGCTCCTTCTGGACCATCTGCCTTTTACAGCTGTGGTAGAGGAGAGGGATATGACTCAAGTGCTTGTAGCATGTTTGAAAAAAACCTAATTGAACCATATATATATATATATATATATTATAAAGCTAATTTATGATATTTCCGTTGCCTTCCTGCATCGGTATTCCTGATAATTCTCTTCGGAGTGAAATTAATGGAGAATCTTCTAATATATGTTTGAGGATGAATGAACAAAGACATATCCCTGTTGACCTCATTATGTAAAACATAGTGTTCTAATTGATATATTAAAGCCTTTTTTCAATTTGCCGTCTGTGTGCTGCCATGTATGATTTAACATGTTTTGGTTATGTCCTTTTTAACTTTAGTCATCGTACTTTCGGGCATCTGTTTTGAGCCAGGTGAGGCACAGATTTGCTAATCTTGGCATATGGTGGTGAGTATTTAGGCCTATTTGGGAGGCATAGTGATATGTCGAACAGTAATTATGCACCGTCTGACTGAAATGTAATCTATTTCATAAACACAGATACACTGCTTATACAGTGCCTTCAGAAAGTATTCAGACCCCTTGACTTTTTCCCCATTTTGTTACGTTAGACTTATTCCAAAATGTATAAAATGTTTATTTTTCTTATTAATCTACACACAATACCCCCATAATGACAAAGAAAAAACAGGTTTTTAGAAATGTTTGCTAATTTATAAAAAATGTCAAACTCTGTCATGTTTACATAAGTAGTCAAACCCTTTACTCAGTACTTTGTTGAAGCACCTTTGGCAGCGATTACAGCCTTGAGTGATCTTGGGTGTGACGCTACAAGCTTGGCAGCGAATTATGTTTTTCATGGTTTGAGTGTCTTCAGGTGACTTTTGTCAAACTCCAAGCGGGCTGTCATGTGCCTTTTACTGAGGAGTGGCTTTCGTCTGGCCACTACCATGAAGGCCTGATTGGTGGAGTGTCGCAGAGATGGTTGTCCTTCTGGAAGGTTCTCCCATCTCCACAGAGGAACTCTGGAGCTCTGTCAGAGTGATCATCGGGTTCTTGGTCACCTCCCTGACCAAGGCCCTTCTCCCCAGATTGCTCAGTTTGTCCGGGCGGCCAGCTCTAGGAAGAGTATTGGTGGTTCCAAACTTCTTTCATTTAAGACTGATGGAGGCCACTGTGTTCTTGGGGACCTTCAATGCTGCAGACATTGTTTTGGTACCCTTCCCTAGACCTGTACCTCGACACAATCCTGTCTCGGAGCTCTACGGACAATTCCATTCGACCTCCTGGCTTGATTTTTGCTCCGACTGTCAATTGTGGGACCTTTATATAGACAGGTGTGTGCCTTTCCAAATCATGTCCAATCAATTTAATTTACCACAGGTAGACTCCAATCAAGTTGTAGGAACATCTCAAGGATGATCAATGGAAACAAGATGCACCTGAGCTCAATTTCGAGTCTCATAGCAAAGGGTCTGAATACTTATGTAAATAAGGTATTTCTTATTTTTAATACATTTGCAAAAATGTCAAAAAACCTGTTTTTGCTTTGTCATTATGGGGTATTAATGAGAAATGAATAATTTGTGAATAAGGCTGTAACGTAATAAAATGTGGAAAAAGTGAACGGGTCTGAATACTTTCCGAATACTACTGTATTAGAGTGCACTCAAAGTATTCAGACCCCTTGACTTATTCCACGTTTGATTACGTTACAGCCTTATTCTGAAATGTATTCAATTGTTTATTTTCCTCATCAATCAACACACAATACCCCATAATGACTAAGCAAGAACAAGTTTTTAGACATTTTTGCAAATTAAAATAAACTGATATCACAATTACATAAGTATTCAGAGCCTTTACTCAGTACTTTGTTGAAGCACCTTTTGGCAGCGGTTACATCCTCAAGTGTTCTTGGGTATGACGCTACAAGCTTGGCACACCTGTATTTGGGGAGTTTCTCCCATTCTTCTCTGCAGATCCTCTCAAGCTCTCAGGTTGGATGGGGAGTGTCGCTGCACAGCTATTTTCAGGTCTCTCCAAAGATGTATGATCGGTTTCAAGTCCGGGCTCTGGCTGGGCCACTCAAGGACAATCAGAGACTTGTCCCAAAGCCACTACTGCATCGTCTTGGCTGTGTGCTTAGGGTCATTGTCCTGTTGGAAGGTGAACCTTCACCCCAGTCTGAGGTCCTGAGTGCTCTGGAGCAGGTTTTCATCAAGGCTCTCGCTGTACTTTGCTCCGTTCATCTTTCCCTCGATCCTGATTAGTCTCCCAGATCCTGCTGCTGAAAAACATCACGACCGCATGATGCAGCCAACACCATGCTTCACCGTGGGGATGGTGCCAGGTTTCTTACAGATGTGATGCTTGGCATTCAGGCCAAAGAGTTCAATCTTGGTTTCATCAGACCAAAGAATCTTGTTTTTCATGATCTGAGAGTCCTTTAGGTGACTTTTGTCAAACTCTAAGTGGGCTGGCATGTGCCTTTTACTAAGGAGTGGCTTCCGTCTGGCCACTGGAGCTCTGTCAGAGTGACCATCGGGTTCTTGGTCACCTCCCTGACCAAGGCCCTTCTCCCCGGATTGCTCAGTTTGGATGGGTGGCAGCTCTAGGAAGAGTCTTGGTGGTTCCAAACTTCTTCCATTTAAGAACGATGGAGGCCACTGTGTTCTTGGGGACTTTCTATGCTGCAGAAATGTTTTGGTACCCTTCACCAGATCTGTGCCTTGACACAATCCGGTCTTGGAGCTCTACAGCCAATTCCTTCGACCTCATAGCTTGGTTCTTGCTCTGACGTGCACTGTCAATGGTGGAACCTTATATAGAAGGGTAACATTTTGTAGAAACCTGTTTTCGCATTGTCATTATGGTGTATTGTATTTAGACTGAGGGACATAAAAAAATAAAATAAAATGTAATCCACTTTAGAATAAGGCTGTAACGTAACAAAATGTGGAAAAAGGGAAGGGGTCTGAATACTTTCCGAAATGCGTTTGTGTCGAGGTAAGACTGCGGTATGACAAGTGGATTGATGACGCTACTTCAGTAAGATGGGAAGCGGTCATCCCAAGGAGAATGTGTCATTAGAGCATGACTGACTTTGGTCTTTCATCTGATCTAAATACATGACCTGCAATATGACAAGCAGGTGGGGCAATCCTTTATCCTGCGTTGTCTTCTCGACATGCCAAAGAATAGATATTAATTTCTTCATTAAAGAACAAAAGTTGTCTGAATCGTGATTAGCCCCCTCTAGATGAACTGTTTTGCTGTAATGCTAAAGCTGTAGTCTGTCATTATTTGTTTGCTGTAGAGCCAGAATATTACCTGAGGCATTGCTGCTGGAATCGGCTTGTGGTCAGAATGCCAAATGCTCTGTTTATTTATTCCTTAGTCTACCCTTGACAGAGTACATCATGTAATATTCAGGGTGGCTGATGAAGCTAGGCCTATCTTGGCATTGGCAAGTTGCGCCCAACTGGAATGCTCTCTTTTAAAAAGTTTAGATAGATACTGTAATCAAGGCGTATCAAAAGTTATTACTTTTCCCTAAGTATATGTAGACTGTCCGAGAACCATGGCTGGCTTGGTAGCTCCTGTGATTTGAGTCTATTTTGAGTGTAGCACACTTGTCAGTAAATTTGACATGTGAGTCATCTCATGCCTACAGCCCTCGCCTCGTTCCTCTGCGTGGGTGATACCTTGTGAAAGGCCTGTTCTGGGACAGGCAATAGAGGCTTTACACTTTTCAGTCAGCCTCATGAACAACAATGACCTGTGTGCAAATGAGTCCTGAGTCACCTATCAGTATGCAAACTGCTGAAGAATCGCTGTGAATTCTCTACTTGAAAGTTATGAGCACTGCATACAAATTGCATCAGATTTATTCTGAGAGTGGAATCGCTATCTTTGTTCCAGGAGCTGTATTGTTTCAGTGCAGCTTGACCAGGAAATGACTTCATCAGAAAATCAGGGTGATGGCCAGGACACCGTGACCTTGAGACGTCTGAGACTGGTGCTAAAACAGCAACACCGGTTAGACATCAATACGAACAGAGGTCAGAGAGTTAATAATAGATTTGAGTACTAGATTAAAAGCTTTAAAGTAACATATAAATGTTTACCATCTGCCATTAAGTTACACAATATTAACAACCTGTCCTCCAAATACCAATACATTGCTGTATGTTTTTGTCATGTTCCAAATACTAATTGTGAGCTTTGTTTTCAGGTTTTTACAGCATGCAATCTAAACTTCAGAATAGTCATTTTATCAGTGATGGAGTGCATTCATCTGACACGAACCCTCAAGACCTATATTTAGAGGTGTAAACTTTTGGTGCTGATGTTGGACATGCGGGGGATTCTCTAGCCACTTCCTCAATCCTACCTGTCTTTTTCATTATTGCTGCTGTCAGTCATCAGAAAGACAAAACTCGCTGTAGTCCACATGGCTCATATATGTTATGCCACTACGTGAGTTTCTACTACACCTTCCCTCTGTTTGATTGAAATATTAAGAATAGCAACATTATTGGTACCATTATTGTTAGAGAACATTCTAGTCAGTCTTTCCCTTTCTTTTCAGATCTGTATCATACCATGGACAAAGTAAGTGTCGTTCACAGTGAAATAAAACATCTGTCTTTTACTGGCAAGTAAAGCAGGGTAGCTTACTGGATGGAATGCTGTGCATCTCCATCACATTGATGCTGCGTTGCCATGAATACGCTTAGAGTCAGGTTCTGGCCTGCGTGCATCTGTGCTGAAATTAGTTTTGTCCAAGCCCCATCCGTCACACTCTCTCACACGCGTTAATGGCCTTAGATTTTATTAGATTTTTGATTGATCAAGCCCACACACTAGACGAGCTGCAACGGCAACATTAAACCGTACTAGTCGCAGGAGAATTGGAATGTCTTCAGGACTAGAACTTCTGTAATGAATTTGTTTCACTAGAAAGGTGTGTGGAGCTATACGGTTGATAGACGAATGACGAATTGAATGTCGCGTGTGAATTTGATTTGAGAGGGTCTTTATTCAGTGGGATGGTGCGACGTGTTTATCTTTCCCCTGGTGCCATGGCGGTTTGGTTTATGGTTCCCTCGTGGGTCGGTGTTGTTGTTTATAGGTGCTCTGCAGCGCGTGTGTGTGGAGAGGAGCGCTGTGCCATGCCCCAGCTGTCAGAATGAAATATCATTGCACTCCTGATTGCTGTGTACAGGGCCTCAGGATTCATAAAAATGCAATCCCATGCAGCTCTGTACCAGGCTGGCAGAGAGCACTAAATAAACTATGATACAGAGGAAAGCTGGCAGATTTATAAAGTGCATGGACACACTGTACTAATGCTGCAGATATAAAGTACCACGCAAATTCAGCATAACCGTAAGACGTACACAACCATACGACCACAGTATTTATCGTTTGTGAATTTAGACAGGAACCTATCCTAGTCCTAAAGGGGTGCAGTTTCTGCGGCGCTGTAAGCCTCATTGCTCTGTAACCTCCGTTCCAAACACTCTGCGGCTCCTAAACCCTGAGGAATATAGTAGTCTGTCTTCTCTATAGAAAGTGTCAGTGAGCTCTGTGGGAGGGGCATGACTGCTGCTGCTCACACATCACAGCACACAGCCTTCTGTGTCCTAAAAAAAGCTTTCCCAGTCCTGACTTCCTGTTCAAAGAGAATGGCATTAAAGCGAACGAAGTTCGAGAGGGAATGAATAATGAATTCCAGCGGGCGTCACTCTGAGTTAGGCAGAGATTTCAGTGAGGAGCCATCTTCTCTGTGTCTGTTGTCATTGCTCATGTCATGCAACAGCTGAGCCTGTACCAGAGACTCAGTTCATATCTGGCCCTATAAGATCTATTTTCCTCTGTCCATCTGCATGTGTGTTTGTGAGATAAGGGTACTTTTCAGTTACCTACACTGAGGTGAACTGTTCACCTACTTGAACGTCTTAGATTGGCTGAATATTCACCTGAAGATGGTAAAAGCATGTGTATGCCTATGGCTAATTATTCACTTGACAACCTAACGTTGAAGGCCAGATCTTTTTACCTGCAGGCCACCTGCTTTAGCTAGCCAACCGAGCGCTGATCTCCCACTGTTGGAGAGTCCTGCTCTAACATTTCCTTATTTTTATTTATTTTTATTAAAAAAGGAGGATGTGAGTTCTATGACCAGGTCCCCTCAGTGTACACTTTTAACAGCACAGCAGTGTGTGAGAGGGCTCAGTGACAATGGGCTTCCTAGGAAAGTTTTGCTAACAGGGAAATAGCCTGTCGGAGGAGCTGGCTGACATCCTGCAGAAGGCTCAGGACCTGAACAGAACGGAGAAAGAGAGGTGGACTCACTGAGAGGAATATGGTTTCGGTGCAATAATTCAATTATTGTATAGGAATGATAGTGTCATCATTTGTCTGAGGGTGGCGGTTTCCATGCCAACACCTACATAAATAATGAGCACTGTACGCTTCAAGGTGCCTCAGGATCTGAGGTAATATTCTCTCAATTAAATTGGATATTCCCTTCATTTCAACAGGTGGACATTAATGTGTTTTCAGATGCGTATAAGCATTGGCACTCATCTCATTAAATGCAATTAGTCAAATACAACAGCAGAGCAGTTTCTGTACATACTATATGTAACATAGTATAATACATTAATGGTTTCAAGTGAGCTACTTGCTCGTTTTCAGTTCATATTCAGTGTTTTCGGTTCTGCTTTTTGAAGGTGAAGCCTTAGGTGACAAATATAGAATTCATACTTGTATGCAACCTCTTTCTCCCTCATCCTGTTTTCCAGCACCAGGGAGAAATGAAGAGCTGGGGTTGCAGAAATCTGTTTCCCAGCAGCAGCTCCGGCTCTAAGATGGATAGAGGGGGTTTGCATGGGAGGGAGGGAGGGAGGGAGAGAGATGTTATTGCTGAAGCACAGCAAATGAGGGCTATAGAGAGGGGAGGGTTGAGGAACGGAGGGAAGGCAAAGGGAGGGGAGAAAGGGGGCATGCTCAACAGATCAGAGAACAACAATCGTCTTCCCACCACCCATGCCCAGAGTACAAGGCTCCTGCCTACTGCCAACTCGCAGGTAGGAAGAGAGAGAGGGAGGGGCGACTTTCACCTGCTGGAGAATCCAGCCTGTGTCTGCTCTGCTCTCTGCCTTCAGCTACAGAACCTGCTGTCAACCTTGCACAGACAGAGCAAGATCACAGCACTACTGGAACAGCTGCACTCAGGGCTCTCTCTGCTGCTTCCTCCAACACTCCGGCACTCTCTCACTCTTAACACACACTCACAGGCACGCACACACTCAGGCACGTCCAGAACTCTACCACGCAAGCGCTCACACACACACACTCACACAGGCAGGCACACCCCCTCTCTATCTGTGCAGTGAGAAGCTCTGCCCGTGTCGGTGTGAGCGGTGGACTGTTTCTCTCTCTGGCGGCAGCAGTACTGGCAGCAGGACTGGTCCAGTGGAGGGCAGTCAACTCGCTCTCTCCAGACTCCAGGACAGCTCACGCTCTGGACTTTGGAACAACAAGCCTCTCTCTCTTTCTTTCTTTCTTTTTCTTTCTCTCCTCTTTTTGCTTCTTTTTCTCTCCCCTCTCTCTCCGCCTCGACGTGACGCAGTGTTTCTGACCTTCATCCCCCTCGTGTGCACAGCGTTGGCCAGTGGGACAGCCATGGAGGACACCCTCACCTGCAGCCCTGCCACCTTCTCCCAGGTGTTTGGACGTCAGGGACAGCTCATGCAGGCTAGTGAGTAACCAAACATACGCCTTTGTTAAACATGTCAGTGTTTTATCCCCCATCGGCTGCCTGGAGATCACTCCCAGATCAGGTCATTAACAAGCCTGCTCTGCTCGTCAATTTGAACGGATCTCCTGGCTTTCACTTGCCATCTTAATTCAGCTGGTGCTTGGAGAGACTGTTTCAGATAGAGAGAGGCTGAGATGGGATTACTGTTGCTCTAGTCTCTCTGGAGTAAATTGGTGTTTCTATGTACTGTAGGTTGATATTAAGGGGAAATGCAGTGGTCTGCACCCAGGGGCTTTAGGTTGCAGGATGTTTTGTGTTTGTGCCCATGAGGAACTGTGCAGTTTGTGTAGTAGTTGGGTACTCATGGTTAATGCCTCTGTTGCTGTGTTGAGTTGAAACAATAGCAGGGCTGAGTGAAACACTAGTACGGCTGATACATGTCAAGTGTTGGTACAGTATGTGGAGGAGGGGGTTCATTATATTATAGCAGTGTCATCTCACAGCAGTGTTGTCACCCAAGACACTCTTCAAAGTATGGACACGCACCACTTTTTTATTTTCACGACTGTAAAAAATACATTTATATTGCTCCCTTGTTTCACAAGTTAAAATTGGAGCCCACTGATATGGGATTTTTGGGTCCGATACCGATTTTAGGGAGGCGGAAGTCACCGATTACTGATGTATCTGCCGATATATCGTTTTTTTTAGCGGAGGAATGAAAAACAGACCTTTTTTACACTAATTGTGCCCCAAAGGATTAACAGATACTCTAAATGGTGATTTCATGAGCTGAAATAAAAGATCCCCGAAATGTTCCATACACACAAAAAGCTTATTTCTCTCAAATTTTGGGCACAAATTTGTTTACATCCCTGTTAGTGAGCATTTCACCTTTGCCAATATAATCAAATTGGCATGCTGATTGCAGGAATGTCATCCAGAGTTGTTGCCAGGGAATTTAATGTTCATTTCTCTACCATAAGCTGCCTTAACGTCGTTTTAGAGATTCGGCAGTACGTCCAACCGGCTTCACAACCGCAGACAACGTGTAACCTCGCCAGCCCAGAACCTCCACATCTGGCTTCTTCACCTGCGGGATAGTCTGAGACCAGCTACCCAGACAGCTGATGAAACTGTGGGTTTGCAAACTGAAGAATTTCTGTCAGAAACCGTCTCAGGGATGCTCATCTGCGTGCTCCCATTTCACAAGGATCTGTACATAATTCCTGGAAGCTGAAAATGTCCCAGTTCTTCCATGGCCTGCATACTTAGCAGACATGCCACCCATTGAGCATGCTTGGGATGCACTGGATTGACGTGTACGACAGAGTGTTCCAGTTCCCGCCAATATCCAGCATCTTTGCACAGCCATTGAAAAGGAATGGGACAACATTCCACAGGCCACAATCAAAAGCCTGATCAACTCTATGCGAAGGACATGTGTCGTGCTGCATGAGGCAAATGGTGGTCACACCAGATATTGACTGGTTTTCGTATCCACGCCACTACTTTTTTTTAAAGGTACAGTATCTGTGATCAACATATGTATATCTGTATTCCCAGTCATGTGAAATCCATAGATTAGGGCCTAATGAATTTATTTCAATTGACTGATTTCCTTATATGAACTGTAACTCAGTGAAATCTTTGAAATTGTTGCATGTTCCGTTTATATTCTTGTTCGGAATATTTACGGTAGTAAATACAACACTTTTTAGTTTACCTTAGGTACAGAGCATTCGAAAGTATTCAGACCACTTCACTTTTTCAAAATTCTGTTATGTTACAGCCTTATTCTAAAATGGATTAAATAAAATAAAATCACAATTTTCTACACACAATACCCATAATGACAAAGTGAAAACAGGTTTTTAGATTTTCTTTGCAAATGTATTACAAATAAAAAACATATCTTATTTACATACGTTTTCAAACCCTTTGCTGTGAGATTCAATTGAGCTCAGGTGCATCCTGTTTCCATTGATGATTCTTGAAATATTTCTACAACTTGATTGGAGTCCACCTGTGGTAAATTCAATTGATTGGACATGATTTG
Organism: Salvelinus alpinus; assembly: GCF_045679555.1. Lineage (NCBI taxonomy): Eukaryota > Metazoa > Chordata > Actinopteri > Salmoniformes > Salmonidae > Salvelinus > Salvelinus alpinus. The sequence goes on along the minus strand of NC_092097.1, from coordinate 11,278,147 downwards.
GAAAGGCACACACCTGTCTATATAAGGTCCCACAGTTGACAGTGCATGTCAGAGCAAAAACCAAGCCATGAGGTCAAAGGAATTGTATGTAGAGCTCCGAGACAGAATTGTGTCGGGGCACAGATCTGGGGAACGGTACCAAAACATTTCTGCAGCATTGAAGGTCCCCAAGAACACAGTGGCCTCCATCATTCTTAAATGGAAGAAGTTTAGAACCACCAAGACTCTTCCTAGAGCTGGCCAAACTGACCAATCAGGGGAGAAGGGCCTTGGTCAGGGAGGTGACCAAGAACTCGATGGTCACTCTGACAGAGTGTGACCTCTAGAGTTCCTCTGTGGAGATGGGAGAACATTCCAGAAGGACAACCATCTCTGCAGCACTCCACCAATCAGGCCTTTATGTCAGAGTGGCCAGATGGAAGCCACTTCTCAGTAAAAGCCACATCACAGCCTGCTTGGAGTTTGCCAAAAGGCACCTAAAGGACTCTCAGACCATGAGAATCAAGATTCTCTGGTCTGATGAAACCAAGATTGAACTCTTTGGCCTGAATGCCAAGCATCATGTCTGGAGGAAACCTGGCACCGCTCATCACCTGGCCCTACGGTGAAGCATGGTGGTGGCAGCATCATGTCTGGAGGAAACCTGGCACCGCTCATCACCTGGCCCTACGGTGAAGCATGGTGGTGGCAGCATCATGTCTGGAGGAAACCTGGTACCGCTCATCACCTGGCCCTACGGTGAAGCATGGTGGTGGCAGGATGATGATGTGGCAATATTCTTTCAGCGGCAGGGACTAGGAGACTAGTCAGGATCGAGGGAAAGATACATGGAACAATGTATAAAGAGATCCTTGATGAAAACCTGCTCCAGAGCGCTCAGGACCTCAGACTGGGGTGAATGTTCACCTTCCAACAGGACAATGACCCTTTGCACACAGCCAAGACAATGCAGGAGTGGCTTTGGGACAAGTCTCTGATTGTCCTTGAGTGGCCCACCCAGAGCCCGGACTTGAACCCGATCGAACATCTCTGGAGAGACCTGAAAATAGCTGTGCAACGATGCTCCCCATCCAACCTGACAGAGCTTGAGAGGATCTGCAGAGAAGAATGGGAGAAACTCCCCAAATACAGGTGTGCCAAGCTTGTAGTGTCATACCCAAGAAGATTAAATTCTGCAATCACTGCCAAAGGTACTTCAACAAAGTACTGAGTAAAGGGTCTGAATACTAAATGTGATATTTGTTTTTTATTTTTTGCAAACATTTCTAAAAACCTGTTTTTACTTTGTCATTATGGGGTATTGTGTGTTGATTGATGAGGGAAAAAACGATGTAATTATTTGGGGGATAAGGCTGTAACGTAACAAAATGTGGAAAAAATTAAGTGGTCTGAATACTTTCCAAAGGCACTGTATGTTATTCAAAACAAAATTCAGGCAAATGCTTGACACACTGGTTTTAGTCACACATTCTAATTTAGCTAGCTAGCTAACGTTAGCTACTTATCTCATCATGAATGCAAGCGCATGGCCTGAATGATAGATCTGCACCACCTGTCTTGCTTTTTGCAGATGGCATATTTCAGCATAACTGAATAAGCCCACTAGCTAACATAATATGCCCAGACAGTAACAGTGTAATTTTTGTATCAATGGCAAGTGTTCACTTTGGCACCAGTCTAGTGTTAGCACATAAGTAGTACAAATTGCCAAAAGTGTGTGGACACCTGCTCGTCAGATATCTCTTTCCAAAATCATGGGCATTAATATGGAGTTGGTCCTCCCCTTTACTGCTATAACAGCCTCCACTATTCTGGGAAGGCTTTGCACTAGATGTTGGAACATTGCTGTGGGGACTTGCTTCCATTCAGCCACAAAAGCATTAGTGAGATCCGGCACTGATGTTGGGCGATTAGGCCTGGCTCGCAGTCGGTGTTCCAATTCATCTCAAAGGTGTTCGATGGGGTTGTGGTCAGGGCTCTGTGCAGGCCAGTCAAGTTCTTCCACACCGATCATGACAAAACATTTCCGTATGTACCTCGCTTTGTGCACGGGGGAATTGTCATGCTGAAACAGGAAAAGGCCTTCCCCAAACTGTTGCCACAAAGTTGGAAGCACAGAATCATATAGGATGTCATTGTAAGCTGTAGCATTAACATTTCCCTTCACTGGAACTAAGGGACCTAGCCCGAACCATGAAATACAACCCCAGACCATTATTCCTCATCCACCAAACTTTACAGTTGGCACTATGCATTCGTGCAGATAGCGTTTTCCTGGCATCCGCCAAACTCAGATTTGTCTGTCGGACTTCCATATGGTGAAGTGTGATTCATCACTCCAGAGAACGCGTTTCTACTGCTCCAGAGTACAATGGCGGCGAGCTTTACACCACTCCAGCTGACGCTTGGCATTGCGCATGGTGATCTTAGGCTTGTGTGCGGCTGCTCGGCCATGGCCATAGCCCATTTCAAGAAGCTCCCGATGAACAGTTATTGTGCTGACGTTGCTTCCAGAGGCAATTTGGAACTCGGTAGTCAGTGTTGCAACCGAGGACAGACAATTTTTACGCGGTACGTGCTTCAGCACTTGGCGGTCCCGTTCTGTGAACTTGTGTGGACTTCCACTTCGCAGCTGAGCCATTGTTGGTCCTAGATGTTTCCACTTCACAATGACAGTACTTACAGTTGACCGGGGCAGCTCTAGCAGGGCAGAAATTTGACAAACTGACTTGTTGGAAAGGTGGCATCCTATGAAGGTGCCACATTGAAAGTCACTGAGCTCTTCAGTGAGGCCATTCTACTGCCAATGTTTGTCTATGGAGATTGCGTGGCTGTGTGCTCGATTGTATAAACCTGTCAGCAACGGGTATGGCTGAAATAGTAAAATCCACTATTTTTGGCCATGTAGTGTACCTTGCTGGCTAGATAGCTAAGCTAACTGCCTTTCTGGCTAGCTAGCTAGCTAATGTTAACTAAGTGAGAATGTGATGAGGTCAGGGGTGCTTGCTTGATGAAGTGTGCTTCTGATTATTTACTTATTCAAATATGTTGGCTGTGGCAAGCTACTTACATTAACCACAATGCCTACTCTCACGTTGTGACTTAGGGCTGAATGGTGTTCAATCAGCAGCTCGTAAGAGCGCCCTCTTCAGGCAATCATTGAACATTTAAATAATTACCTCAAATTTTTTATTTTATTTTTTTATTTCACCTTTATTTAACCAGGTAGGCTAGTTGAGAACAAGTTCTCATTTGCAACTGCGACCTGGCCAAGATAAAGCATAGCAGTGTGAACAGACAACACAGAGTTACACATGGAGTAAACAATAAACAAGTCAATAACATGGTAGAAAAAAAAAAAGAAGAGAATCTATATACAATGTGTGCAAAAGGCATGAGGTAGGCAATAAATCGAATAATTACAATTTAGCAGATTAACACTGGAGTGATAAATCATCAGATGATCATGTGCAAGAAGAGATACTGGTGTGCAAAAGAGCAGAAAAGTAAATAAATAAAAGCAGTATGGGGGGTGAGGTAGGTAAATTGGGTGGGTAGTTTACAGATGGACTATGTACAGCTGCAGCGATCGGTTAGCTGCTCGGATAGCAGATTTTTAAAGTTGTTGAGGGAGATAAAAGTCTCCAACTTCAGAGATTTTTGCAATTCGTTCCAGTCGCAGGCAGCAGAGAACTGGAAGGAAAGGCGTCCAAATGAGGTTTTGGCTTTAGGGATGATCAGTGAGATACACCTGCTGGAGCGCGTGTTGCGGGTGGGTGTAGCCATCGTGACCAGTGAACTGAGATAAGGCGGCACTTTACCTAGCATAGCCTTGTAGATGACCTGGAGCCAGTGGGTCTGACGACGAACATGTAGCGAGGGCCAGCCGACTAGGGCATACAGGTCGCAGTGGTGGGTCGTATAAGGTGCTTTAGTAACAAAACGAATGGCACTGTGATAAACTGCATCCAGTTTGCTGAGTAGAGTATTGGAAGCTATTTTGTAGATGACATCGCCGAAGTCGAGGATCGTTAGGATAGTCAGTTTTACTAGGGTAAGTTTGGCGGCGTGAGTGAAGGAGGCTTTGTTGCGGAATAGAAAGCCGATTCTTGCTTTGATTTTGGATTGGAGATGTTTGATATGAGTCTGGAAGGAGAGTTTGCAGTCTAGCCAGACACCTAGGTACTTATAGATGTCCACATATTCTAGGTCGGAACCGTCCAGGGTGGTGATGCTAGTCGGGCGTGCGGGTGCAGGCAGCGAACGGTTGAAAAGCATGCATTTGGTTTTACTAGCGTTTAAGAGCAGTTGGAGGCCACGGAAGGAGTGTTGTATGGCATTGAAGCTCGTTTGGAGGTTAGATAGTACAGTGTCCAAGGAAGGGCCGGAAGTATATAGAATGGTGTCGTCTGCGTAGAGGTGGATCAGGGAATCGCCCGCAGCAAGAGCAACATCATTGATGTATACAGAGAAAAGAGTCGGCCCGAGAATTGAACCCTGTGGTACCCCCATAGAGACTGCCAGAGGACCGGACAACATGCCCTCCGATTTGACACACTGAACTCTGTCTGCAAAGTAGTTGGTGAACCAGGCAAGGCAGTCATTAGAAAAACCGAGGCTACTGAGTCTGCCGATAAGAATATGGTGATTGACAGAGTCGAAAGCCTTGGCCAGGTCGATGAAGACGGCTGCACAGTAATGTCTTTTATCGATGGCGGTTATGATATCGTTTAGTACCTTGAGCGTGGCTGAGGTGCACCCATGACCGGCTCGGAAACCAGATTGCACAGCGGAGAAGGTACGGTGGGATTCGAGATGGTCAGTGATCTGTTTGTTGACTTGGCTTTCGAAGACCTTAGATAGGCAGGGCAGGATGGATATAGGTCTGTAACAGTTTGGGTCCAGGGTGTCTCCCCCTTTGAAGAGGGGGATGACCGCGGCAGCTTTCCAATCCTTGGGGATCTCAGATGATACGAAGGAAAGGTTGAACAGGCTGGTGATAGGGGGTGCGACAATGGCGGCGGACAGTTTCAGAAATAGGGGGTCCAGATTGTCAAGCCCAGCTGATTTGTATGGGTCCAGGTTTTCCAGCTCTTTCAGAACATCTGCTATCTGGATTTGGGTAAAGGAGAAGCTGGGGAGGCTTGGGCGAGTAGCAGCGGAGGGGGCGGGGCTGTTGGCCAAGGTTGGAGTCGCCAGGAGGAAGGCATGGCCAGACATTGAGAAATGCTTGTTGAAGTCTTCGATTATCACGGATTTATCGGTGGTGACCGTGTTACCTAGCCTCAGTGCAGTGGGCAGCTGGGAGGAGGTGCTCTTGTTCTCCATGGACTTTACAGTATCCCAGAACTTTTTGGAGTTAGAGCTACAGGATGCAAATTTCTTCTTGAAAAAGCTGGCCTTTGCTTTCCTGACTGACTGCGTGTATTGGTTCCTGACTTCCCTGAACAGTTGCATATCGCGGGGGCTCTTCGATGCTATTGCAGTTCGCCACAGGATGTTTTTGTGCTGGTCGAGGGCAGTCAGGTCTGGAGTGAACCAAGGGCTATATCTGTTCTTGGTTCTGCATTTTTTGAACGGAGCATGCTTGTCTAATATGGTGAGGAAGTAACATTTAAAGAATGACCAGGCATCCTCAACTGACGGGATGAGGTCAATATCCTTCCAGGGTACCCGGGCCAGGTCGATTAGAAAGGCCTGCTCGCAGAAGTGTTTTAGGGAGCGTTTGACAGTGATGAGGGGTGGTCGTTTGACCGCGGACCCGTGGCGGATACAGGCAATGAGGCAGTGATCACTGAGATCTTGATTGAAGACAGCAGAGGTGTATTTGGAGGGCAGGTTGGTCAGGATAATGTCTATTAGGGTGCCCATGTTTACGGATTTAGGGTTGTACCTGGTGGGTTCCTTGATGATTTGTGTGAGATTGAGGGCATCAAGCTTGGATTGTAGGACTGCCGGGGTGTTAAGCATATCCCAGTTTAGGTCACCTAACAGAACAAACTCTGAAGCTAGATGGGGAGCGATCAATTCACAGATGGTGTCCAGGGCACAGCTGGGAGCTGAGGGGGGTCGGTAGCAGGCGGCAACAGTGAGAGACTTATTTCTGGAGAGATTAATTTTTAAAATTAGAAGTTCGAACTGTTTGGGCATAGACCTGGAAAGTATGACAGAACTTTGCAGGCTATCCCTGCAGTAGATTGCAACTCCTCCCCCTTTGGCAGTTCTATCTTGACGGAAAGTGTTATAGTTGGGTATGGAAATCTCAGAATTTTTGGTGGCCTTCCTAAGCCAGGATTCGGACACGGCAAGGACATCAGGGTTGGCAGAGTGTGCTAAAGCGGTGAGTAAGGCAAACTTAGGGAGGAGGCTTCTGATGTTGACATGCATGAGGCCAAGGCTTTTTCGATCACAGAAGTCAACAAATGAGGGTGACTGGGGACATGCAGGGCCTGGGTTTACCTCCACATCACCCGAGGAACAGAGGAGTAGTAGGATGAGGGTGCGGCTAAAGGCTATCAAAACTGGTCGCCTAGAGCGTTGGGGACAAAGAATAAAAGGAGCAGATTTATGGGCGTGGTAGAATAGATTCTGGGCATAATGTGCAGACAGGGGTATGGTGGGGCGTGGGTACAGCGGAGGCAAGCCCAGGCACTGGGTGATGATAAGAGAGGTTGTATCTCTGGACATGCTGGTCTCAATGGGTGAGGTCACCGCATGTGTGGGGGGTGGGACAAAGGAGGTATCGGAGGTACGGAGAGTGGAACTACGGGGTCCATTGCAAACCAAAACAATGATAACTAGCCTGAACAACAGTATGCAAGGCATATTGATATTTGAGGGAGACATACAATAAGGCATAAAGTGATTGCAGGTCTTGATTGGGAGAGCTAGCTAAAACAACAGGTGAGATAACAGCAGCTAGTCAGTTAACACAGCAGCAGCAGGTAAAAATGGCGACGGCTAGGCAGAGAGGGTCGGATTAACTACACACAGATCCTGAGTTAAAGCACAGAGCCGACAGATAAAACACAAATAAACGGAATGGAGTACCGTGAATTAATGGACAGTCAAGCAAGCATCAGCTATGTAGCCAAGTGATCATAGTGTCCAGGGGGCAGCCGTAGATGGAGCAGTGAGGCCTCCACTAAGCTAGCCCGCGGCGTAAGATTGTTCGATAGACCTGTTCAGATAGCAGCCGATATGCTCAAGACAGCTAACGATTAGCGGGCCGCAGTTAGCATATGGGCGTTCAGGTTACGTCGCGATGGAGGGGCCAGTTGAATAACTCCCTCGGGCAGATAACGTCGGTATCCCAGTCGTGAAGGCCCGGTGGGGCTCCGCATCGGCAGTAAAACGGGTCCGGATAGGTGATTGTAGCCCAGGAGTGGCTGATGGAACTCCTCAGCTGGCTAGCTCCGGGATAATTGGTGTTTGCTCCGGAATTGATGTTAGCCAATAGTCACTCGGATAGCAGCTAGTTAGCTGCAAGATCCAGGTGTAAATGTCCAGAGCTTGCGGTAAAAATCCGGGGATATGGAGAGAAAATAGGTCTGGTATGCTCTGGTCTGAGTTGCGTTGTACAAAACTGGCAATAGTTTTCCGAGCTAAAGGATAGCTGATAAGCGCTAGCTGTGGTTAGCTGAACTACTCACGTTAGCTTGTGAGCTGGCTAACTTCTGGCTAGATGAATAACTCCCTCGGGCAGATAACGTCGGTATCCCAGTCGTGAAGGCCCGGTGGGGCTCCGCATCGGCAGTAAAACGGGTCCGGATAGGTGATTGTAGCCCAGGAGTGGCTGATGGAACTCTTCAGCTGGCTAGCTCCGGGATAATTGGTGTTTGCTCCGGAATTGATGTTAGCCAATAGTCACTCGGATAGCAGCTAGTTAGCTGCAAGATCCAGGTGTAAATGTCCAGAGCTTGCGGTAAAAATCCGGGGATATGGAGAGAAAATAGGTCTGGTATGCTCTGGTCTGAGTTGCGTTGTACAAAACTGGCAATAGTTTTCCGAGCTAAAGGATAGCTGATAAGCGCTAGCTGTGGTTAGCTGAACTACTCACGTTAGCTTGTGAGCTGGCTAACTTCTGGCTAGCTTCTGTTGTAGATTTCGGATACGAGGTGAATAATACCTTTGAGGAGAAAAAAAAACACATCCGCACCACATTTGGTGAGGTAGGTTGCAGGAGAGTGTTTTGAAGTTGAGTTTTTAAGAAGAAAAAATATATATATAAAAAGAAATGCGAAGAAAAATATATAAAAATATATACACGGGACAGGACGAGGACAAAGGACATCTGACTGCTACGCCATCTTGTATTCAGGATGAGCAGACGTATTTATTTGTTCTATGTATATAATATCAGCGCTTTATTTGTGAAATGTTGACCGATGCAAATATTTCTGCGAAAAGCTAATATCTGCCGATAATATCTGTCAACCAATTTATCGGTCAGGCTCTAGTTAAAATATCAGTGGGAAATGGTGGTGGCTGAACCCATTCCAGCTTCTTCCAGCTGCCTGCTTGTATTTGTCTTTTAATCTTTCATGACAGAATTCTATTTATTTATTTTTACACAGTATTAACCTCATGGCATTAGAGTGAGGTGGCTGAGAAACTATTCAGGACATTTATATTGCCCAAACTGAAGGCTGAATTATTTTGAGCTGAATCTATTACGTTTTCAGGTAAATTAACACATGCGTTGACAGGTCTCTGCAACTTTTAGATCATCTCTATGTCAACCATGTTTGGCTGATGTCTTATTCAACAATGTTCCGAGTCAGCTGGCTCCTAAATACAGATGATTTCCCTTGACTTGCCTCCAGATTGAATATCTCTCTTTCTCTCTCTCTTGGGGTCTTGCAGAGAGAACTTACTCGCATCCTTTGATACCTCCCCTCTGCCATAAATACAAACTGACATACATGCATGTTGTGTAATGAGAACGGCCTTTGCCAGATGAAACACTGCCAGAGCAGTCCGAGAGAGAGAGAGACCTGAACAGTACTTTCTCACTGAAGTTAGAGAAAGTTAACGTCGTAGTTCAGAAGTATTTTTTTTGCACAACCCGGAAGAGAGAGAGACGGCCCCGGTCCTGATTCAGAAATGAGTTAATTCAACGGAGACGCGCAGTAAAAGCCATTTGATTGGGATTCACAGTATTAAGGCATAAGGGACAGAAAGAGAGTTGTTTGTGATAATGAGAACATAATTCACTAACACATGTTCCTTGGCGGGGGTGTAATGAGCTGTGTGATACAGTGTAGTATATCTACTATCTGGTGATTTATTTAGTCAACTCTGCTCACTGTGGGCCGTGGAGTGATTTGATAAGATAAACGAGCTTATCCAGCCTGGTGGTGTATTGTTCGTTGTCGTTGACGAGAGTGTGTCTCTCTCTCTCTGTTCCTCTCCTCTCTTTGCATATAAATAATGCTCTTTGTTTGAATGCGTCTGTGGACTCATTAAGTGTGTTTGGTATTCAGTAGCGTATTACTGTCGGAGGGGTGACAGGGCCCTGATTAATATTCTGCCGCTGACTGGTGGATCGCAGGCGGCTCAAAGCCTCTTTACTAAATGTGTGCTGGGTTTTGAAGTACTGCTGATGAGACTCTTCTGTATCTAGGAGAGCAGAGCTAGGCCTTATCCTATCTAAATAGGATAAAGTTCTCTCTCTCACACACACACACACAAATGTGCTTTTGCACTTTATGTAAATGGAGGGTTGATTGAGTCACACTGACTGTACTGTAACTTGATTTGCACTATCAAGCCCACTCTGCCTAACCAAATCTATCTAGCTAATGCAATTATACAAATCAGCTAATCTGTAAAATTGTGGTTATTAATTCAATGTTTTTCAACAGGTTAGAATTCTTAGATGACAGATCCAGTGTTGTTGTTGTCACAAAACGGTAACCTGTATGTTTTTGGCAGTGTGTTTATCATCGCTTATCAACATTGAATGAATTGTATCAATTACAGGTTTATATTTCCATGCCGTTCTCCAGGTTTGTCTTTCAATGCGGTTCTCTGCTCCTCAACAACATTGTACGGGTGGCTGTAACGTTGAAGTGTTGTTGTGTTTACAAGGTAACGCAGATCTCTAATTCTGACAGCATTGTTTTATGTGGGACCAGAGGTGACCCAAAAATATTCTGTATACACATCTTATGTTTTGTGTAATGTTTAGTCCCACTTTGTGCCGCCAAAAACGCTGGTTGGGCCATCACATTTCACAAGGGCCAATAAAGTTGTGAGATTGCCTTTAATGCGTTAAATGCGTGTCACTCAAATCAATCCCATATCTGGGTCTGCTCTGGCTAAAAGCTCCTTTACTCTACTGTAATGTCCTATGAAGGAGTTCCAGTCACCTTTCTGCTCCACTAGATTCCAGTGATGAGAGGACAGAGGGAGAACAAGGTTATCAGCAGATTCAAGTCTAAGGAGCCTATAACTCTTCATACTGTCTTCATCCCTTGTGTGTGTGTGTGTGTGTGTGTGTGTGTGTGTGTGTGTGTGTGTGTGTGTGTGTGTGTGTGTGTGTGTGTGTGTGTGTGTGTGTGTGTGTGTGTGTGTGTGTGTGTGGGTGGGAGAGGGAGGTAGGGGGCTGGCGCACGGCCAATGTTCCAACTCTCTGTGTGCCCAGATTGACTGCTAACACATTAGTGTCATCTAGAATCACGGCCAGACACATTTGATATTGTTGGCAGTGTCCTTAGTTCCTAATAAAAAGCCAGTCACACTTTTTTATTAGGCTTACGGTGAACGGCTCAGTCACAGTGGCTTTCATATCTGTATTTAGATTAGAGGTCCTTATTGACAGTGGTCGCTGGGTATTCCCAGTGGTTCTGCTAATCCCTCCATCAGAGTAAATACAGGCTTAATTTATACCTCTATCTCTGGTCTAATCCCCCGTATTGGATTTCAGCACTACATTAGTGCATCTGACTGCGGAGATGGGCAGGCCTCATGTCTCTAATGGTCGCTGTTTAAGAACGGGGTCTGTGTGTGTGTGTGTGTGTGTGTGTGTGTGTGTGTGTGTGTGTGTGTGTGTGTGTGTGTGTGTGTGTGTGTGTGTGTGTGTGTGTGTGTGTGTGTGTGTACTGTCTCAGGGTAGTGAATACTGTGTATTTATGTATGTATGCATATGTGTGTCTGCGTAAGTAGTGACTACAGCAAAGTGTGTAGTAGCCCCAAAAGTGTCTAATTGCTATTCTGCAGACATATTGTGTGTCTGCGTAGTTGTGTTGTGGCTATTGTCCGCGCTGTGGTCTCCGTGCTAGGAGTGTACTGCTGAGTGAGGTCTCTTCATTAGTGCACCGTCCTCCTGTCTATCGAAGCTGGTTCAATAAAACATTAACTCTGGGGGAACCGCATGTCTCCCCTGGACAGGTAATCCACATGTTGGGCGTGATTGGCGTGAGGCTCATCCCTAAGTGGGATCTGTGGGTCTGGAGACAACATTTCTCTAACCCCTGGCCCTGACCAATCATGTCGTCGTTGAGAGGGAGTAGACCGACACCTGCTGATGTCAGTAGCCCTTTATAGAGCACCGAGGCAATGACCGAATCTGACTGATGTTCAAACCACGCTGCCCAGGCTTTTGATGTGTAGAAATGCCTGCGATGCTCATCATGTTTTCACACGTTGTATTGCGGTATTGTTTCTCTCTTTCATATTGATTTACCTTTGGGCTGCTTTAGATCTCTCTTACACACACACACACACACACACACACACAGAGACACACACACAGAGACACACACACAGAGAGACACACACACACACACACACACACACACACACACACACACACACACACACACACACACACACACAGAGAGTCACACATACACACAGAGACACACACACACACACACACACACACAGAGACACACACACAGAGACACACACACACACACACACACACACAGAGAGACACATACACACACACACACACACACACACACACACACACACACACACACACACACACACACACACACACACACACACACACACACACACACACACACACACACACACACACACACACACACACAGAGAGAGAGAGACACACACACACAGAGACACACACACACACAGCCTCCATTTCACACCTTCCTGCATTTTTTGCAGATAGTAGCCGGTAATTTGCTTTTCTTTTGTGATAAAATGTAATATGGTGTCTGTGTTATCACAGAGATTGTACTCAAGAAGAGTGGCTTGTTTAGAGACAGTTGCTTTCACGCTCCGGTGCTCAAGCTGTTTTAAGATCTGTTCAATTCTATACGGCATTAAAAAGCTCCTGACAGACGCTTAGCTTCCCATTCTGTTGCAGAATTCTTGTGGCAAGCAGCATACTATAAGTGGTACATGCATTCTCTTAAACATGACCAATAGCAAACAATACACCCCGGTCGAGTCCACCTAATGATAAAGGCCTCTTGTTGTTTTACTGAAAATAGAAACAGCTGGAGCGACTTTTTCATTATAGCTCTGCTCACAGATGCAGCGTTAATGAAAAACACCACTGAACCTTCATACAAGATAATGAAAAGTCTTGGTGCCAAGGGTTATTGTTTTAAGAGTTAACCTTTAGAAAACACAGGGTTACAATAACTTTATTTATTTTGTATTTTACCTTTTTCTCCCCAATTTTGTGATATCCAATTACGGTCTAGTCTCATTGCTGCAACTCCCCAATGGGCTCGGGAGAGGCGAAGTTCGAGACATGCGTCCTCCGAAACCGCACTTCTTATCACCCGCCCGATTAACCCGGAAGCCAGCTGCACCAATGTGTCGGAGGAAACACTGTTCAAAGTCAGCCTGCAGGTGCCCGGCCCACCGCAAGGAGTCGCTAGACCGCGATGAGCCATGTAAAGCCCCCCCGGCCAAACCCTCCCCTAACCAGGACGACTCTTGGCCAATTGTGCGCCGCCCTGTGAGACTCCCGGTCACGGACGGTTGTGACACAGCCTGGGATCGAACACGGGTCTGTAGTGACGCCTCAAGCACTGCGATGCCTTAGACCGCGATCCTATATGCATAGAGGTGGTCCAATTTGAACTATCGTTACCTTGTCTCATTGTTACAAACATGCACACTCTGCTCTGTGCACTCCCATCTGTGTGGAGCGTGCCCTGCCTGTTATTAAAGAGCTTGCCATTGAAGTGCTGTAAAGGCTATATATTTCACCACAACGTGAGCCCAGACTAACTCCTGATGCGCTAATTAATATGGATTATCAATGTCTTGGATGTTCTATGGGCTCTGCGCTATAGAATGATGATGATGTGCTATAGGTTCTGTGCTATGGAGGCTACATGCAATGGACCCTGTTTTCTATTACTGGATTTAAGAGCATGTACCCTGTGTTATGAGCTCTACAAAATATTTACACCCCTGGACTTTTTCCACATTTTGTGTTACAGCCTGCATTCAACATGTATTACAATTAGATGTGTTTGTCACTGGTCTAAACACAATATCTCATCTCAAAGTGGAATTATGTTTTTTGGAATTTTTACAAATTATTTAAAAATGAAAAGCTGAAATGTCCTGAGTAATTAAGTATTCAACCCCTTTGTTATGGCAAGCCTAAATAAGTTCAGGAGTAAAAATGTGCTTAACAAGCCACAAAATAAGTTGCATATACTCACTCTGTGTGCAATAATAGTGTTTAACATCATTTTTTTATGACTACCTCATCTCAATATACACCACACATACAATTGTCTGTACAGTCCCTCAGTCGAGCAGTCAATTTCAAACAGATTCAACCACAAAGACCAGGGAGGTTTTTCAAAGCCTCGCAAAAAAGGGCAACTATTGTTAGATGAAATAGTATGAATAAATAAAAAGCAGAAATGTTTAACATATTAAAAAAGCAGACGTTTAATGGCTGTGACAGGAGAAAACTGAGGATGGATCAACATTGTAGTTACTCCACAATACTAACCTAACTGACAGAGTGAAAAGAAGGAAGCCTGTACAGAATAACAACTATTCTAAAACATGCATGTTGTTTCCAACAAGGCACTAAAGTAAAATTGCTAAAAATGTGTCAAAGAAATAAACTTTATGTCCTGAATAGAAAGCATTAATGTTTGGGGCACATCCAACACAACACATCATCGAGTACCACTTTTCATATTTTCAAGCATGGTGGGGGCTGCATCATGTTATGAGTATGCTTGTCATCGGTATGGACTAGAGAGTTTTCAAGGATTAAAAAATAAATAAAATAGAGCTAAGCACAGGCAAAATCCTAGAGGAAAACCTGGTTCATTCTGCTTTCCAACAGACACTGGGAGACAAATTCACTTTTCCCAGGAAGACTCACAGCTGTAATCGCTGCCAAAGGTGATTCTAACATGTATTGACTCAGGGGGTTGAATACTTATCTAATCAAGATATATTAGTGTTTTATTTTTCATATTTTTTCTTTCTCCAAATGTTACATTTTTCCACTTGGACATTATTTTGTGTAGATCGTTGACAAAAAATGACAAATAAATCCATTTGAATCCCACACAACAAAATGTGGAAAAAGTGAAGGGGTGTAAATACTTTCTGAAGGCACTGTATACAGGTATTGTCCTACAGTATGGGTGTTTGTACTATTGGTAATGTGCTCTGGATATTGTGGGGTTATGGTTTTGTGTTGTGGCTCAGTGTGAATATATTCGTTTTTTTATTACAGTCGTAGAATAAATTGTTTTTTTATCATTGTCGTTAGCTTGTTTCACTTCCTCCCCCACCTCCCTGTTTGTAGCTCTGTCTTTGTTAGAGGAACACTGGAGGCTTGGCTAGCAGCTCAACGTGTGTCTGCAGTGGAGGACTCAGCAGTATAATCCAGACCAAGGGGAAAGGAGGCCAGCGGCGCTGGGTACTGGACAGGGAAGACAGATGTGTGGAGTCAGCAGACGCAGGCAGCCTCGGTTTCAATGACGCAGGAAACACAGAAACCCATCGAGAGGATGATGAGGCTTAGCTACACTAGGCTGCTGCTTCTTCTCACATCTTCAAGACTCCATGCAGCGCCACGGCATTCACAGACCTGAGACCGATGCAGAGAAGGGCCAGATATAGCAGTCGTGAGGCAGGTTTGAAGTGGTTTGAGTCTGCTGGTGCATTTACTCACTGATCTTATTTTGGGGCGAGTGCTCACGAAGTGAGAGTATAATTTACATACGCTGCCTCTCAGAACCTGAAAAAGCAGTCTCGTGTGTCAAATGCTTTCTGTTTTTGACAGTCAACTTTCTCTGAGATATATCAGTTTGCTGACTGCAAGTCAGAATGTAGTTTTCTGCATCAGCGACATTGTATCAGCAGGGTAACACTTGACACTCAGTGTCATAACACTTGACACTCAGCGTCATAACACGTTATGACCATGTCATAATGTCATAACAGCTGACATAACTTGTCATAACCCGGTCAAAACACTGTCATGACCCATATATTTACACCTGTTGTGACATATTTAAGTGATAATGCCCGAGAAGCCGGTGTTTGGAGGATATAAACCGTGCCAATATATCCTCTAAACACCGGCTTCGAGGGCATTATCACTGTTAAATGGGTTACCAACATATTCAAATAATGATTGACATATTTTCATTAAAAAAATGATTTTGATTAATTTATTCATACTATTTCATCCTTCCACAAGATATAGTCCCGACACAAATCTAGGGTTGCTATCCAAGCCGGGTGGTCGGTCGTTCTATCGGTTCGGTTGCTAGAGACGCAACCCAGTCGTCCAGTCTTTTTGTTCTGTATCTATGGATGCGACCCAGTCGTTCGTTCTAAATGTTCCATTGCCCTACTGGCTGGCATTGTTCGTATCCCTTGCTTGCTAGCTAGCCAATTACTTGCAGCCAGAATAACAGCAAAGTAACTGCATTTGCATTTGTTTAAGTTTTATTGTGACATTTATTTGGATACATCCATAACAATGAGCTAATATGGCATAGAAAATGTGTTCACTCGTCAGGACACTTGTTCAGAGGAGCTAGCCAACGACACAGCTAACACAATCACTTCAAACTGATGCTGGAAAGACAGCAAACCACAGTAGCTAGACTTCGTTTAGTTTGACCTGTTTTCTATTGACATTTCTTTGTATATATCCATAAAAGTGATGCCAGCTGATTCATGATTTCGACTGGCTGAGAAACGCTGCCTGCCTGTCTGACTCATCCCAACTCGTTCATTACTATGGGACAGCTGGAGATCGGATTTCGTTTGAACGTTTCTTAAGTCCTTTGTTGTTGTAATGAATTATTTACAGTCATGTTTTTTTTCTCACCGTATTTTAAATAACTTGCAGAAAATACACTTTATGACACTGTCAAGAAGCATTATGACCATCATAATCATATAAGCCAGATAGGCCTATCACATACATGCCCTTATGTCAGTCATCAGTCAAAATGAGTGTGTCTTGTCCTGCTCCTGAAATCTGCTCCTGCTTTCATCCCAGTCATCCGCAACAGAGCATTGGGGTGGGTGCATGTCTGACGTCAATTTGTCCGCAATTACAATGATAATTTAATATGGTCAATTTCAGAAAATGTTACACCACCGTTCAAAAGTTTGGGGTCACTTAGAAATGTCCTTGTTTTTGAATGAAAAGCACATTATTTGTCCATGAAAATAACATCAAATTGATCCAAAATACAGTGTAGACATTGTTAATGTTGTAAATTACTATTGTAACTGGAAACGGCAGATTATTTATGCTATATCTACATAGGCGTACAGAGGCCCATTATCAGCAACCTAGACTCCTGTGTTCCAATGGCACATTGTGTTAGCTAATCCAAGTTTATAATTTTAAAAGGCTAATTGATCATTAGAAAACCCTTTTGCAATTATGTTAGCACAGCTGAAAACTGTTGTTCTGATTAAAGGAGCCGTAAACTGGCCTTCTTTAGACTAGTTGAGTATCTGGAGAATCAGCATTTGTGGGTTCGATTACAGGCTCAAAATGTCCAGAAACAAAGAACTTTCTTCTGAAACTCGTCAGTCTATTCTTATTCTGAGAAATTAAGGCTATTCCATGCGAGAAATTGCCAAGAAACTGAAGATCTTGTACAACACTATGTACTTCTCCCTTCACAGAACAACACAAACTGGCTCTAACCAGAATAGAAAGAGGAGTGGGAGGCCCCGGTGCACAACTGAGCAAGAGGACACGTACATTAGTGTCTACTTTGAGAAACAGACGCCTCACAAGTCCTCAACTGGCAGCTTCATTTAATAGTACCCGCAAAACACCAGTCTCAACAACAACAGTGAAGAGGCGACTCCGGAATGCTGGCCTTCTAGGCAGAGTTCCTCTGTCCAGTGTCTGTGTTCTTTTGCCCATCTTAATCTTTTCTTTTTCTTTGCAACTCATAGGTAGGTTAAAAACAACCCAGTTTTGGTTATTTAGTAATCCAGTCCTGGGTAAATATATTATTCTAACCCAGCCAGTTGGGTTGCTTGAATAACACAACATGTTGGGTTGTTTGGATTACCCGAACATGGGTTAATTTACCCATCAGTTGTGTTTTTATTCACTTTCATGTTGGGTTGACCCAGCAGCTGGGTATTTTTTTAATGTAATCCATAGGTTATTTCCAGGAGGGGTGGCCTATCAGGTGCTTGACTTTCGGTTATGTATTTTTGGCCACCCGTGAGATTAAATGTAATTCCTGTTCATCATGTTAAGTCGGTACACTGCAAATGTAAATGTTCCTTTAATATTTTTGCACAACATGTTTTAATACAAAATTGATAAAATTGAAATTTAGATATTCTAATAAAGTGGTAACTATCCCAACATTGGGATATGGATAGGCTCTTGCGGAACTAAATACACTTATGTACGCCTCATTAAAGCAACAAATGTGTCAGTGTTCAACCTTAATAGGTCATGTGATAATATGTACAACAGAACAGATGAACTGGAATGACAATTACTCTCACGGGCTGCCAAAAATAACTATCTGAAAGCCACGCTTAATTGTCATGACATACATTATTTAAAAATATATATATTATTATTTTACCTAGACTGAT
Source organism: Salvelinus alpinus (assembly GCF_045679555.1). Classification (NCBI taxonomy): domain Eukaryota; kingdom Metazoa; phylum Chordata; class Actinopteri; order Salmoniformes; family Salmonidae; genus Salvelinus; species Salvelinus alpinus. The sequence continues at coordinate 11,260,072 of NC_092097.1, read as the reverse complement.
ACATTGGGCACCAGACCCAGACCAAAACTGCATTTACATGGTCTGCAGTGGTCTGGAGATCAAGACCACAGGATCAAGACCCTATCTGTGCCTTTCAGACGGGCATAACCTGTCTGATCCAATCAGTAATAGGCTCTTCAGTAGGCACTCAGTAGGAGAGATACTGTCAGCATCATTAAGCTGCATTCCTCTCTCCACCCCTCTCCTCATCTCACTGTTAGCAGACATGTGAATACGGAGCTGTCTGTGCATGCGTGTGGAGAGCTTGGAATGTTTGATGTATGAAGGATGTGAGTGCTCTTTAACTTTTCTTCGGGACTGTCAAGCTCAGTATGCTTTGGTTTGAGTTGCCTTTGAATTTCTGGGGCTGTTTACCACAGTATGGCCTCATATATAAACCTGGTAGCCTTATATAATAAAAACAGTATAACCTAGTTTTTGCTCACACTTTTCTACCTTTGAATTACATATAATCAACTTTCATGGTTACGAAATTGGATTTTGAGCTTCAAAGTGGGTATAATGGGTCCCAATGTGCACTATTTGAGTAATTCTGAGATCTAAAATGTTTTCTCAGTAGCCTTATTTTATGTTGTGAAGAGTTGCTAGCTATCAGACAGTGTCCCTTCCTGCTGCACAGTTAGGAACAGATCTGCCTCTACCCTACTTTCTTCCCCTGAATGACAAACACAAACAAGACACAGGGTCTGAGACACAAACAGGACTAATTGGCAGCAGGCTTGTCACATATTCTCCCCATAGTCCGGACTCTCCAAAGGACCCTAATTCAGCCACTGAATTTGATGTGCGTGATGACAACGGTGGTGTCTGTGAAGCTGTGTAGTTCCTATGGGTCCCCTCTAACAAGCTCTATTTACCCGGACTTCTCAAAGAGAAGAGCCTTATCCTCATACGCTTTCTTCTTCTCAGCTGGAAGAAACACACAGATGTCTATTTTCTTCTCTTTCCTTCAGCATGTGCCACTCCCATCCTTCAGACATTTCTTCTTCATCTTTTGTCTTTCATATATAGTAGAATAAAACAGACTGTTGTAACCGAGTTTCCGTTGTGCTTCTGGGCTGATAGGCTCTGTGTTGTGTTGTGTTGTGGGCGGGCAGCATAAGGATGGGGATGCTAATGTTAGCTGACCTTCGGCTGAGGATCGATCCAGATCGTTAAGTTAGCCTTCCCTAACACCTGACCTCTTGTACAACCAGATATATAACCAGCTCCTCTCACTTCCCTCTCATTACATGCACCATTACATGTCTTCTCGATGAGAGCCTCTCCTCACCGCACTCATTTGTCATTCATTTCAATTAGTCTGTGGGCTTTCTGGGCCTGAGTGGACGCACGTTAATGTGAGTGTAATAATAGTAAAAGCTCTTCCAGCCCAGGTAGTGCGGAGCATGCAGCCAGGCCTTTGGCATATCATATTAAAGGGCCAAAGGAGACTTTTATGTGCTGCTCCATCTAAAGCTCAAGACTGAAAGCGGCGAATCCGAGCAGCTCCTAGTGCTGCTCACTGGGTTGTCTCACTAGGTGGCAGGCACACTGATCAAAGACGCGATGGGCCTGTGGAGGGCACTCTCCTCCAGGCTGCCTCGAGCTGCTCTGCTCCTGCCGCTTTTTCACTCAGCATCCTGTTCTGTACAGCTCGGTCCTACTGCTGTCTCTAATCACAACCTTAGGAGACCCCAATGCTGACTCTCTGTGATAACGCCGCGTCTGGAGGCGTAGGTTCTGCTGGACGATTGCCTGAGGGATCGTGTGGCAGATATTGAGGTGGATCTGACGTCTTGATTTGTAATGCATGTGATAGTTGATGTCGGGTCTGTTTAAATTGAAATGATGTTATAGTAGGCTTTGATCTACTATTTGATCAACAAGCCCTTGAAAATAGACCAGACTTGAGGATTTACACCACGCCCATGCTCATACAGTAGCCTACCATGCCACAGAACTACCAGATGGTGGCAGTGTTGATTTGTGAAAGTCAGGTGGAATCTCTGCACACGGGAGTGTATGCTGAAATAAATGATGCAGTGCACAGACTATTTAAGGGCTCAGCTCACCTTCCCCCAGGTTAACCTGCTACCTGCTGGAACAACAGGTCAGTAACAACAACACATAGTGATGAACCCACATAGCTAACCAGAGCCAACTGTCTGTTGAGCTTTTTAGGATAAATCTGACAGATAGAGAGGTCAAGCCTCATAGGTCAAACTCTTATTTCTGGAATTTCGGGTCTGGGGGGCCATTGGTTGACATTTTACAGAAGGAAATGTTGCTGGATCATAGTGACAGCTATACTGGTATGCACTCTGAAATCACCCAGGATTTGTTTAACAATTCAATCTGCTTACCATGTAGATTTTGATCATACTTAAAACAAATGTAGACAACTCATGACAAATCAAGGTGCATGCTTTGATTTGGTCTTAGTTATCCACTTCTGTGAACTTGTGTACTCTTTTGCTTGCACATCAGGTTGAGGAGTTCTGTATGTGCCTTCCCACTGGGCGCTGACGTCAGTTCAACGTCTAGTGTTGATTTACATTTGGTCGAGTTGTCAACCAACGTGAATTCAGTAAAACGTTTCACCATGTCCTTGGATTTAGGTTAAACGTACTTTTTAACTCTGCGTTGTTTGGAAAGGGCTCGTAAGTAAGCATTTCACGGTGAAGTCTACACCTGTTGTATTCGTCGCATGTGACAAGTACAATTTGATTTGAAAAAAAGACAAAATGCCCTGATGTTGATGACTTCCCAATCCAATCAGTTTCCCACGTTGATTCAACATCATCACATAGATTGTTATGGTTTAAATGACGTGGAAACAACGCTGATTCAACCAGTTTTTGCCAAAGGGGTTGTATACCCAGAGAGAAGTGCTAGAATATTGTAATGTCGGGTCCTCACCTGAACGCACCCTAGCATGATTAAAGCATAGCTTTTTAATGTATTTCCTATTCAAGCAGAACTCTGCTGACTGAGTGGGCTGTATCACGTGAATATTTAACGTCACTGAGGGCTGAGTACAGCTGATGACTTCTACAAGATGTGACAGGGGTTTTAACCTTTTGCTTTGGATGTGAACACTGAACTGCTACTGCTGTTCAAGAGAGCCTGGATTGGTGTGATCCTCAAGGCGTGTGTTAATGCTATGGCTTTAGTTATATTGTGATTAGTAGGAGGATTAAGAAGTGTTGCAGTGCCAGTGCTGCCTGCTCCTGCTGGCATCAAGACCCAAGAGTGCACAGGGAGGATGTAGGTTCTGGTTCTACCATCACCATAGCAACCAGCACTGAGATATGCTGTAAAAGTTTCATTAGAAATGTAAGTGGAATTCTTTTCCTTCTCGTTTTTTTTCTTCTCGCCCTCATTTGAATTTTGATTACTGCGCCTGTTGAAATACTTTTGAGTTTCTTGAAGGAGGGATAAACCTTTTTTTTTCCATCAGCCCTCATTGTTGAGAGTAGGAGTGGGCGGGTGTCTTTGTAGGCTTATCGTGGGTGAGCACTGAAAGGGCTGAATAACTATCAGTATAATTAGTTGGACCCCCACAAGGGAAACTAAGGGAGCTACTTTAGTATTTATTTGCTGAACTTGAAATGCTTTGATACATTTCAGTTTTATGCACATTTAATCACATTCAATTTATACTGCTATATGTTTAAGGAATATAGGGAAGACTTGAAGAGGATAGATTGCGTTGCCATTTGAGTCTCTCGTACATCAAGAAGTAAAATAAAACTATTTAAAATATGCAAATGCAATTCTTGTTTTTAACTCTCTTGGTAACAAAAATGTTGATAGAATCCAGAACGTGGTCAATGGATTGGAATTGAATAGACACAGCTGTATGGCTCAGTGAAAACAATACATATAAGAAAATAAGATTATCTGACTTACAGTGAAATTTCAAATAAGAGATGTCTTTGAGATGCACTATTTATACAAAAGTATGTGGACACCCCTTCAAATTAGTGGATGAGGCTATTTCAGCCACATCCGTTGCTGACAGGTGTATAAAATCGAGTACACAGCCATACCATATCCATAGACAAACATTGACAGTAGAATGGCCTTACTGTAGAGCTCAGTGACTTTCAAAGTGATACTGTCATAGGATGCCACCTTTCCAACAAGTCAGTTTGTAAAATTTCTGCCCTGTTAGAGCTGCCCCTGGCAACTGTAAGTGCTGTTATTGTGAAGTGGCAACGTCTAGGAGCAACGACGCCTCAGCACCAAAGTGGTAGGCCACACAAGCTCACAGAATGGGAACACCCAGTGCTGAAGCGTGTTGTGAGTAAAAATCATCTGTCCTCGGTTGCAACACTTACTACCGAGTTCCAAACTGCTTCTGGAGGCAAAGTCAACACAATAACTGCTCGTCGGGAGCTTCATGAAATGGGTTTCTGTGGCTGAGCAGCCGCACACAAGCCTAAGATCACCATGCGCAATGCCAAGCGTTGGCTGGAGTGGTGTAAAACTCGCCGCCATTGAACTCTGGAGCAGTGGAAACTTGTTCTCTGGAGTGATGAATCACGCACGCTTCAACATCTGGCAGACGGACGAACGAATCTGGGTTTGACGGATGCCAGGAGATCGCTATATGCCCCAATGCATAGTGCCAACTGTAAAGTTTGGTGGAGAAGGAATAATGATCTTGGGCTGTTTTTAATGGTTCGGGTGAGGCCCCTTAGTTCTAGTGAAGGGAAATCTTAAGGCTACAGCATACAATGATATTCTAGACGATTCTGTGCTTCCATCTTTGTGGCAACAGTTTGGGGAAGGCCAGGCCCTTTCCTGTTTCAGCATGACAATGTCCCCGTGCACGAAGCGAGATCCATACAGAAATGGTTTGTCAAGATCACATTTCCCTTTCTCGATTGAGAGGATTGGTTGTCCAGACTAGGTTCCAAACCCATTGTGGTGCAGTAAGACCCAACTGCTCTCTACATGCACGGGTAAGCTCCTATTTGACTGAAATAAGGTTGTTCATCGTTTAAATGCAATACGATTGCAATTTGAAGGTTCTTAACGTAATAAATGGTTTATACACATGTATTCGCTGTGGTTAAGAAATACATGAACAAATGCCAATAATTCATAAATAGTTGACTGAGTTTATAAGCAGACTGTATATCATTCAAATATAACCAGAAGTACATGTATAGCTCATTCAAGAGTTTTCTATGTAAACTCCTGTAAGGACCAGATTTCGGCTGTATACAAGCACGTCTTTGCACCTTGAAGTCCGCTCCACTAAAGCCTCTGCTGTGTGTGCTGGGCTGTCAACGCTAGGCTAATGCTGCTAGTGTTGTTCCATAACATTACAACAAACACTTACAGTGTGTATTTAAAAAAGCATTCCTCATTAGTAAAGGACATGTCGATAGTACATGTATACTATGATTTATTAATATGATTTGTTAATGTGCGAGTGTCAGTGGTGTGTGTTTAGTATATTGTGGTCTGTATAGAGTGTGTGAGTGTTTCCCATTTGTCACTCTGCAACAGATTGAAGTGTTGTGTTGAGCTCGGGATTGGAACAGAAGGTTTTGTTCGACACAAGCCAAAACAAGACTGTTGCGCCATAGGAATCGTACATCTGATAAGGACACAAGGGATCTCTGCAAGCTGGTCGGCATGGAGCAGAGCGAAGCAGGGGAACCCAAGCCCTGCCTGTATGCAAGTCTGGGTGTTTGTTTTGGATAAACTGAGGTCTGTGGATTCTCAGATTCTTGATTCTGGGGAACACAAACAATGACGCACAGAATTCCAGAACCTTGTTTAGTTCCTTTTTTAGAACAGCCTCCTGAATCCAGTGGCTGTCAGTGCTGTGTTTTATATCCTTCTCCGCCCACAAAATAGAGCAAATCTAAGCTTCCCACACACATCTCCATCTGCTAAGCATCATCTTCGTCACACATCAATGTTGAGAGTGACAGGATAAGTTGCTTTCTGAGGAACTGGGGGACCATGGAATGAGGCTTACCAAGGTGAAGTATTTGTCATTCTATCCTCAGAAAGGAAAGATTTTGGAGCCGGCACTGTGGTCAATGCATAGTAGGGTTTTGGCAGCTATCCCTATTGCAGCAAGGATTTACTTTTGCAGAATAAATGCAGTTATTCTTTGACAGGTCTACAAAGTCCATTTGATTCTTTCTATCTCTAAGGGGACACTTTAGCTCTCAATTAGATATATTGTTTGGAGCATGGTTTTGAGAAAAGTGTCCAATTTCTCTGGAGAATTTAGATGCGTAGACAGTCAGGGGATGAATTGCACTCTTCCATGGATACTGAAGCAGAACAATGTAACAAACAATAAAATTACAGGCCTGTGTGGACGCTGTTAGATACCGAGCGGGATTGGGATATTTTATGCAAAGCAAACCTCTGAACTATAATGGATCTGTCCAAATGCCTGTGTTTGAGCAGCTTCACAATTAGCATTACAGTTGCAAGCTTTCCAAAGCCTCAAAATGAGCCTCAATCTCTCCTCTTTCTGAAAGTAACAGATCATGTTACTGTATAGCCTTTAGTTTAGATTCAATACAGGCTTTGTTCTCCCAACATGATTGTGTTGGGTGTTTTCCTGGCATCAGTGCAATTGAGACGCAGCCGAGTGTCATTCTCTTGGTGGTCTCAGAACCTTGGAGACCTCTAATCCATTGATGCAGCCCTGGGCCTGAGGTTTGAAGTGTGAACCCAGCAAACAGGAGACGTCCTGATGGACATTCAGTGACGTTCCCATTAGGTCCTTTAAGGGTTTTGGTGTGACGTTATCCGTCTGACGTTCTGAGAACGTTCTAAGAACGCTGTGTGATGGTCCCAAGGGAATGTTTTCTGGGGGACCTTTTTCTTGTTCCCATGAACGTTCTTGGGACGTTGTGTCAATGTCCCCTGAAGCTCCCCTGATTGTTCCAGGTGTCCCAAACCATTACAAGTAAAGTAATGAAATGGTATCTGGTTTTAAGGTAAGTTGTACGCTGTTCAGCTAAAATAGTGTACAAATCTTTCATCAATGACAGTATGTATACATTTGACAATATCAATATGACCCCACCTGGGATTTGAACTCACAACCTCTGCATTTGGGGTATGCTGATCTTTCTGCTGTGCCACAAAGGCTGTAGAATTCCAGAATTCCCATACACAATTACTTATAACACATCTCTGCACAAAAGAGTGCCAACTGCACTGCTATTTTAATTATCGGTTAATCTGACTTCTCTCATTGATTTCATTGACTTATTTCAGCATTTTGAGTTAGTTTTTTTTTGTTTCGTTTTCTAACGTTGGTGGGGCTTTAATGTTACTCAAGGAATCACTATGATAAATATAATTGTTTTTCTTGAGTGTATTTTTAACATAGCTGAAATTTACCTTGATGGGCAAAGTGTAGGAATAGGCCTACAGGTGAAATCAGTCGTTGATACAGACATGGTGGGGTAGCTGGAAGATCGGAATCCTGCGACCCAACAAGTTGTGAGTAAGTTCCATGTGAGGACGTTAAATAGTCATTACTGTATGACTAAACATACACAATGTAATGTATGTCAAATTGTGTCAAATATGTGTGTTAAAAGCACTGTTAGCATTGCCAAAAGACAAAGAGCTGTGAATGGATCAGTGTGTCACCAATCAGAGCCTCGATGGGCTTGGCAACACTAACAAGGGGGAAGTGTAATGAAACTATGGTCTGCGTGCCCTAGCTAGAACATTTATTTGAGACCATCAGGTGATGTCCTCGGGAACAAGACAAAACCTACAGGGGACCATGACCAGTGGCGATTTTAGTATGGACATCTTGGTGGGGCAAACCAGCAAAGCCACTATACGACGTTATTTTATTAGGCCAATGTGGTCTAAAAAGGAAGGAAAACACAGTCACATGGATCCACTTTTATTGACAATATACCGGTGCACAGACAGCGCATTTCGCGAACAAAACAACTCTCGCAATATCAACTGGAATTACATGGGTCTATTACTGAACTTTATGTTGAATTATCATTTTTTGAATGGGAAGAGACTGTCACTGGCAGACATGGTTACAGACACAACAACATGATATAGAATCCCCTCCTCGTGAAGAAAAGCACATGAGCTAATTATAATACACAAAGTAAGCAAAACAATGAAATCATTCCAACATTTCCTAAAATTATGAATAAGAAATTCATGAGATAGACCTATGAAGCAAAATAACAATTGAGATGGACAAACTATGGCATAAGGGAACGATGAGCCAATAAGAGACAAGCAATCATTTGGATTCAGACATTATTGAGCGAGTAGTGCTGAAATTTTGAAATGGACAGCGACATAATTCAGAACATGGGCCGTTCTTACAATATTCGAGGATGACTTTTCTCTAAAACAGGCTATAGGCTACATGTGCCACACCAAGTCAGTAGGCTAAGTTCTTAGGGGGAGAGGGACCAAATTCTTTTTACGTTGTTTGCAAACTGATATGTGACATGAATGAATGCCAAAATAACATGCAAAACAGGCACACAAAAAAAGACAAAACCTCCAGGAGACCATGACGCAACGTCCCAAGAACGTCCTAAAAACAACCTCGGCACAAACCGGGAACTAGTCAAAACCTCCAGTGGACCTTGACACAACGTCCTGATGAGTTTAGGCAACATTTTACGACGTCTCTGGGACGTCCTAACGACTCATTATTGTTTGCAAGGAGGTCCTTAGAACTTATTTTAAATTGCCTTGGCAGTAGACAGGCTTCTGAGACTGTACCACAGCACCAGGGCAGGGAGGGATCCCCAAAGCTGCTGAAGGATTGAAACGATCATCTTTATTTCTCTCTGCACCAGCAGAATATTCTTATTTATCTATATTGCAGGGCTGGATAAGAAGGATTGGGTGAAAAACCACATCATTACCTTTTAAATTGGTTCGTTTTGCTATTACACCGTAGCGAAACAAATCTGGCTCCCATAGGAAACACTATGCAGATTGATATTTTAACAAACATCACAAAACACAGAAATTAAGTGTGAAATGCCCCTCTAGAGCTGTTACATTAATAAGAGTTAACTGTTTTCTTACAGTTTTATGATTCTGCTGTTGACTGGTCTCATTACAGTTCATTGTTGATGCCATTGTGTCTTTGAGTGGCTCTACAAACCCTGTAATGAGCGCCCCTATTCTGTTTCACATGTGCAGTGCTGGAAAAAGTACCCAATTGTCATACTTGAGTAAAAGTAACGATACCTTAATAGAAAAGGACTCAAGTAAAAGTGAAAGTCACCCAGTAAAATCCTACTTGAATCAAAGTATTTGGTTTTAAATATACTTAAGTATCAAAAGTAAAAGTATAAATCATTTCAAATTCCTTATATTAAGCAAACCAGACAGCACCATTTTCTTGTTTTTTAAATTTACGGATAGCCAGGGGTACACTCCAACACTCTGACATAATTTACAAACGAAGCATGTGTTTAGTGAGTCTGCCAGATCAGAGCCAGGGATGTTCTCTTGATAAGTGTGTCTGGGTGTCAGGGAAAATGTATGGAGTAAAAAGTACATAATTCTGTTTAGGAATGTAGTGAAGTAAAAGTTGTCAAAAATATAAATAGTAATTTAAGTACAGAAAACTACTTAAGTAGTACTTTGAAGTACATGTGTATATGTGCCATGTGGAGGAGTACTAGACTGACACTAACCCAACAATGCTTTGGTGATTTCATTGACCATCCAGTTGATCCTTAAGGAACTTAAAATTACTGAAAAGTGTGCAAATGGGTAGCTTTAATGTCTATATTTGGATATAAAAATACCCTTGTTATAATACAAGGAACATCAATTATTACAGAGGCCTTGTTCAGAGAAAGACAAAACGCTATTGACTTTAAAGATGTATGCTTGAGCAAATAGTGAAGGGACTAGACATTTCCCTATATCTATAATGATATAAGCCGTGTAGCTCTTGCTGAGAAAGGGCAGTGATAACATTTCTCTCAGTTATGCTTATCAAATGCTTGAGTTCACACATGGTCAGCTCTCCAGGTGATTTGAATGCTTAGGCAAGGTATTCAATCATTGATCTGAAAACAAGCGTTGACATTTCCTCTACTGTTGTACTCTCTGTAGAATAAAGGGGCGTGTATTCATTTCCATGCTAATTCCTTGTCTGCTTTGCACTTGCTGTGTGAATATGATTACATGTGAAGCTAGGAACGTGTGCAGGAGAGCACCTCACCAAGTCCTTTGAGGGCCGACCATGTTTTCATTTCTACCGGGAACTTAATGGATCAATTCATGTTAGTGATTTCCCAGAGAGTGTACATATCTGTTTTCCCAGATGTAAACGGTCGTTTATCAAAAGCGTAGAATGAAAACCAGCAGACCCTGTGGCCCTCAAGGACCGGAGTTGTGTACCCTGGAACTACATTAATGGAAGGAGTCACCGGCCTTATGAGTCTAGAGGTTGTTACAAAACTTTACTTGAAGTAAAGAAGAGAAGTGGAGTATTATTCTAATATGGTTTTGTAATAACCTACCTTCAGCTTGTTTATCCTCTTATGTGAATAGTGGAAACCTATTTGAGAAAACTGCATTTTCACTCTATTTTGCCATATTGAAGTTGGATTGTTATAGAATTGCTTTTTTTGAGCTGAGCTAGCTCTCTCTGTCATTGACAGAACGCATTGAATGGAAATTCAAAGTACAGCTGAAGGTGTGTCTGTTCTCCACGTCTGGCAGAATGTCGTTTTCAACAGCAGCGTTTTATTACACTGCAGCGGGTCCGCCCGCTGCCCGTCTTTCTGCCAGAAAGAGGTACTGTACACCTCGTAAATGTTGAATGTCAAATTAGAATCCATTCGTCAACCGCTGCCATAAACATTACATTTTTCCCTGCCTCTGATTTGATGTGTGCCGCTGCCTGCCTGCGGGGGCTGTGTGCTCATAAACATGTCTCCCTGGCTGTGTGATGCTGTTGCAGTTCAATGAAATGCTGAAAGGTGGGAACATAAATCTTTCATCATTGTGTTGATAGACTGACCTTGGTTGTCATCTGGGACGGGGTCACACGTGACCAGTGTCCCTTGGTTCCACTTCCCTACGCTGACCTCTCAACCTACTCTGCAGGTCACCCTCCTCTTCACCTCAGTGTGGCCTCCCACCACAAGGTCAAATGTCATCTGCTCTAATGTCTGATATGCTGACCTGCGTAGACAAGCACAACCTCCTCCTCTCACCCCTAGACAGCTACTATAGCATGTGTGGTCTGCACAGCTGCCTATTGAAGTGAAGACCACCATTATCCTTCATACAGGACATGGTCACATTAGTGCTCCCATCACAGGGGCTTGGGCCAGAGAGGTTAATGGAGCATTTACAGCCTCCACGGTTAGGTCTCTATGAAGTGAACATAGTGTGTTAGTTTCAAAGTGCTGCACATATTGTTGCTTCGACTCTAGCGGCTGAAAAACAAAGGGTTGCATGATCGCCGGAGCTTACAGCATGAACAAATGCAGCAAATGGGCTGGAGTGAGATTTGTGTGCCGGTAATGGACTTACTCTAATGATGCCCCCCCCCATGGTTACGTGAGAGAGAGGGATTAATGCTGAGAGGAGACCAGTGGAGGGAGCAGTGCTGTAGCTGTGGCCATGGGGATGGGAGCGATTATAGCTCAGCACTCAGAATGCAAATAGGAGAGATCAGCCAGGGCAGGGAGGGAGAAGATGGGAGAGCAAAGCCAGAGTGAGGGAAATCAGTTGAGCTGACAGGTCACCATGGCAATGGATGGAAAGGCCGACGGTCTTATTGTTGTAAATGTTGTGTGTGTCTGTTGTGTGTGTGAGTCAAATTAAATATGCATGGCCCTGAACCTTTTTTTTCTCTCACTCCCTTCCCTCCCTCTCTCTCTCTCTTTCTGTCTCACTCTCTCTCCTAGCGGTCCAGTCTCTGAACAGTCTGAATGACCAGATAGTCCACTTCATGGTGACCAGGCCCGGTACTCTGTCCCGGGAGGACGAGGCCTTCATGCCTGGAGAGAGAGACACCTTGAAGAAGTCCATGGCCCTGATGAGGCACCTGCTCATGGACTCACAGGTATTACCCCTGATCTCTAATCCCTGACCCCTGATCATTCACCTCCTTTAAAACCAGGGCAAGAGTCAAAAGGGAAAACAAGTCTCTGCTGTAGGAGCCTGCTGAAATCCAGTGAGGCAGGATCTTTTCACAGCAATTGTATTTATTTTTATTGAACCTTTATTTAACTAGGCAGGTCAGTTAAAGAACAAATTCTTATTTACAATGACGGCCTACCAAAAGGCAAAAGGGCTCCTGCGGGGACGGGGGCCTGGGATTTAAAAAAAAGAAGCAATATAAATATAGGAGAAAACACACATCACAACAAGAGAGACACAACACTAGATACAGAGAGAGGGCATTCATATTATGATGTCTCATACTTGGGCTGTTAAGAATAGACTAGAGTATTTATAGTTCATTCACTCCAATGTCATTAATAAAAAAATGGATTTCAACTGATACTGTACTGGACTATTTCCTTCCAAGCAAGCAAACTAAGAGAGGACTTGAGAGAGTTCATGTGCTCTGTTACATCAGTTGACTTCTGCTCCATCCTTTTCTTTACGGACTGTTATGATGACGTTTGCAGGTACCTCATGTAGTCCTAGGGTGTTTGTTCAAATCTTTCACCTTGTGTTTTTTTTCTTTTCTGGAGAGGATATAGCTTCTCCCAGGGAACGGGCACTGACAGGGCAGCTATGAGTGAACTAACTCTATGCAGGACCTGGGAGAGACAAAAGTCAAACAAAACGGAATCGTCCCCAAATGTCGATGTTTGAATAATTGAATGTCACCTCGTTCAAAGAGTAGCATAAATAATGTAATGGGCTCTGTCTTTTAAAGCTCTCAATTCAAGTGAGCTTTTCGTAATCATTAGCCCCAACCCCCGCTATGACAGCATCAGCACTGCAGATATGGCCATAATGTGACTCGGACCGGCTCACGGATTACAGTACGCATAAACCAAGGCCCCAATATCATGCCGACCCAAGTACCCAACAGTGCACATCCATGTTGGAAATTGTCTCCAATCTGGCAATACACTGCCTATCTTCATTGTTGTTGTAGAGGGGAGTCTGGCCATGAGCTAAAGCATTGTATTGTTTCTCTCTCCGTCTTCAAGATGTATGGAAAATGCTTGTTTCAATCACAATGCTTTCCATTGCCTTTTCTGAACAGTTATTTCCTGGACGTAATGATCTCCTTCCTACATCAGAAGGGACTCTATATGTATGATATGTGATGGATTTCTATAGAAAGAAGTAATACAACAATCCACATGTATCCTCTGGTTTGCCTTGGATCGTTTGATAAATCATCTTTACAGTTTGTCTTACCCCTGAATCGTCTCATTCCTTTTCTGTTCTTGTTTTGCTAGATGTTCGCCGGGACTTGACACAGTGATGGATTTGTCTTATCCTTTAGTCACATCACACACTTACATGATGAATATAGAGTCCCCTCGCCGTTCTCCCCGAGATATTTGTCTGAGACGCTGCGGTGTCATTGATTAAAGAGAATGTAATTCAGCAAAAGGCCACCGCCTTCTCCTCGGCCCAATCGTATGCAAGCCAGAGTGAAAGATTGCTAGCCCACAGTCAGTTTCTCTGCAGCTCAACAATATAAAACTGTACGGGTGATGGATGAGCAGGGGCCTTCTGCCATGAATGGACTGCTGATTATCTGGGTGAGAAGTTAGTAGCAGTTCAATGTTAAGTGAAGCGTCTTGTAGCAGTCAAGTTGACTAATTGTATACCTGTTGCCCTGGCTTTGTGTCCCGTAGACCCACTATCTTTACTTGCACCCGTTTCCCCCCCATGAGGCCCATCCTGTCACCTGTGCCCCTCCATTGACGCCCTCTTCTCTTCCCTGTCAGTTGTAGACACATAGTAGAGTAGCTATAGTATAGGCTACCCCTGTTTGACTGACAGCGTTGAGCTCTGCGTCCTCTACAGGACCTTCCCTTAATTTTGGAATGGTAGGCTTACACATCAGTCTGGGCAGCACAGTGTCTCTCTGCTACGTTCTCCTCCCCTCCGGGCACAGTGGGACCTTTCTGAACTGTGCTTCCCAATGCTCTGTTTGATCAGTCATGATCACCGTGATTACATCCTCATATCTGTAGTGTTTGACTCTACCCACGGAACCTCGCAAAATGGGATGTGAGAAAAGTCAAGAGACTATTCTCAATTTACCTACACAGGAGCAGTGCCTGCCAGCCTGCCTGTCAGCCTGCCTCCCAGCCTGTCTTCCAGCCTGTCTACCCAAAGTGTTTTGCATTCATTGAGGGTAGAGCAGCAGCAGGCAAAAATTTGAAATCAGTCTCCCCCCCCCCCATCCCGCTCTCTCCATCCGTGTTAGCTGTCAATCTCGGGGTAAGTCTGAACCAGAGTTCATCTAGCTGACAGCAGGGCTACAGCTGCCCCTCTCAGTCTAATTGGTTCTGTGGCAGAGCCAGACTGGGCTGTTCTGGTGCCCCGCAGAACCTTAAAGAGCCGGCACACCCTCACCTCGCCGCCCTCCAGCCTGCTCTGACATCACCCGCTGTCACCAGCCCAGCACAGCCCCGCGCCTGCTCTCACTTCATCACCCATCATGTTGTGGGTCATTAGATCGCTTACACTAATTAGTGCTACTTGTGGTTGAGGAACGTGAGCGCCTGGCATAGGGCTGCTGAAGGAGGATATCTGTCACCAAAAGTATTCATGTTTCTCATTAAACACTGTATCATAATGATGACATCTGTTTACTCCGTCTTGTTGGGATTCATAAAGTGCTAAAGAACAGAATTAGTCACAAGCGAATTATGTGAAATAAGCAATATTGACTTTGGAAATTGAATCAAATATTTATTTTTTTATCAAATATTTGGTTTGACTGCAAATAAATGAAACAAAAAAACAATCTGATACGTTTTATCTGTTAATTTCTCAAGGCAAAGTCCACTAAAAGGCAGATTTATTTGGGGAGAAGGGATTTAAATAGTTTCTCTTTGAATGCTGTCACATAATTGATTGCCTCGTTAATCATTTTGCACGGATGCATTATTTATGTGCTGTGCTGTGGCTGGGTGACTAATCAAATGCCTTTCTGTGGGTGTGGCGACTGACTTGGCGTAGCGTAGCGTTACGTTGCGTTACTTTGGTGGAGGTGTCAGTGGGTTTTCCATAGGTTGCTGTTCTGATCTGTTGATGGTGGAAAGAGAACTCACTGCTCAACCACTTAGTACTGCTCAGAATGTCAAAATACTGTACGGTAAACTATACCCAAACTCAGGAGCAGTACTTCAAACTGTTGCAATACTGAGTCAATGCAGACTAAACACAAAGCCGGACTGGGACTGGTTAGAGACCCCAAAAAGAGCAGTCCTGGCACCCATACACCATTCACTGTCAGTTTGGGTGTCATGGTCACTCTGTCCAAGCAGGAGAGCTTTCCTTGTGTATTAGCTAAAGGCTTTGAGCCGTTTTACAGAATAATAGATAGCCCACTGTAGGCAGACTGTTAGATGGGAGACCAGGAAGTGATTACAGTATTGATCGGACAGTGGGTTGGCGTTATGGGTGGGTTGTTCTGCAGACCTTGCACATCCTTAATCTCCCCTCTCTTCCACTACTCAGACGTTCAGGGTCAGGGTCTGTCTGTTTGGCAATGAACGGTGTCTGTAGTGGAAGCAAAAACAGAGAGCCTAGAAATTCCATACTGGACGAACACAGAGGCGAAAAGGCAGCCAGAGCAGGAGGCAGCAGTAGTATGATTAGAAGTGCTATTAATCCTAGCCATCACCTCCAGCCACTTACGGTCAGTTCACAAGAGTCTGATTATGAGCAATGCACATCAAAAACATTCTAGTCAATTACAACATTTTAGGAAGATCTGAGTAAATTTGGTGGAGTGTGCAGATTTACAACTACAGTGAATTATGTTATGGCTGCTACAAAACATGTTTTGATTAGACAGATAGGTAAGGTGCCAATTTGATGCCCAATTATAGTGCTTTTGGCACTGTCACCATTTTAAATTATTTATTGACCAATCAAGAGTTAAAGGAGGGATGTGAGCCAATGGCCTGTGAGAAAATGAATTGGGAGGCTGGGGTATTGATCCAGCTGGGTTTGGATTCTAGCCCTCAGTTCTTTCTGCAACTCCTTCAGCTGAGGTGTGTGTGTGTCTGGGTCTGAGAGGGGGTTCAGGCCCTTCACATATTGCACTAATAAACTGATCAACAGACACACAAAGAACGACCCAGGCGAGTGTTGATTTGCTGCCCCATCTTGAATATTGATCCATAACTCCTAGCTAGCGTCTCATCATTACTTGTATTCTACTACTTAGAGCCTTGCAGGCCATGGATGGTGTGTATGAGAGTTGTCGGCCTTCGTTTCAAGTGTGAACCCTTTACTGCCGAGGTAAAGAAAATAATAATAATTACATTGTTTTGTCAGAGGAGAACACAGATCTTATCTCATCTCAGCAAACGACAATGTCTTTCGTCTCATTTGACTGGCCGTCATTACTTTCTCTGCCACCTGATTCATCGTGTGACGGTGTGAGATAATTTCCTGAACCAAGGTTTCTTCATTTGATAGACTGGTGCGGTCTGGACTTCAAAGAGAGGAGGTCGTTCATTTTCTAGCTGTGCGGTTTGAGCTGATATGCCCTTTCAAACCGATCTAGGCATTTTAAACCACTATGATACATTCGTTATTTTACATCTGTTTTGGATCCATCCAACTGTGGAGAATCTGCTGAAATGAAATACCTGTCATATCTAAGGGTCCTATGCCTGGATGAGGACAGAATAGCACCGCTGTTGGATACTTCACTTGCTTTATCACATTGAGGATATTACCGCCTGTCAATGGCATGATACGCAGATGTAAGTGATTCTTTGCATTGTTCCCCAAGTCCCTTGAATACAGTAGAATATCATCTCTGATCATACGTCCAATAACCCCTGTACATTGAGGGCACATTGCTCGGTAGATCAAGCCTTTGCTTTACATGTAGGAATTTTGTGATGGTGAAAGAACATGTTGGGGTTTGGTCGTCTAAAGCCCTCACCAAAGCTGCCTGTTGAAGCAGTTTAAACTGGAGCATCACTTGTGTGTACGTTGCCATAGAAACGGAGAGTGCTGTCACAAAGGTGATCCGGATCACTACACTCACTCTTTCTGCAGACCAAAGGTGCTCACCTCAATTTCAGAGAGAGTGTTGATGATATAAAAGGTCTCTTCCTCCTCGCCCATCTGCTCCTGACTGACAGGGAGAGTGTTTGTGCTGTTCGGGGCCCTTGTTGTGGTCTTGTTTGTGTCTGGTCGAAGGGAATACGTTCACTCGTCTCGCATTGGAAACTCTGAGAGAGCTCTGAGGGGAGGCATGGAGATGGCTACAGAATGTCCTCAGAGAGAGAGAGAGAAGCTGAGGCTGCCAACACCAGAGTTCAGCATACAGTACAAGTCAAAAGTTTGGACACACCTACACATTCAAGGGTTTTTCTTTATTTTTACTATTTTCTACCGTGCAGAATATTAATCTCACAACTTCCATCCTCTTGGTCTTCTGTGCACAGCAGCTGATGTCTTGAGGTGTCAGGCCTCAAGAAGAAACACCCTCAACAGCAGGAGAAGAAATCTCACAGACGAACAGATGCTAAATAATGAACTAATGGTATTGTTCATACATCTCTCCTCTCTGAATGAATCAAAACAATAGCAAACTATATCAGAATCCCTTATGGTCTACAGTACCACTCAGAAGTATGGACACACTTCCTCATTCAAGGGTTTTTCTTTTTTTTTTAAAACTATTTTACTATATTGTATTATAATAGTGAAGTAGTATAGTACAGGACTTTACAATAGGAACCTGGGCTTGCTGCAGCGCCACCAGCTGGCCACAATACAGAACTCCATGAGATGAACTGTACTAGCGATTGCAGAAAGCCAGGAGTTTGATGGCGGTTCTCGATATTGAATCAAATATACTATGGATGCAGGTTTATTCTTAGGAATGGTTGAAGGTTCTGGGCAAAATCCATAATCCAGACCTAGTTTTCATCATATTGCTGTTCAATACTGTTTCCATTTTACCAGGATGAGGTCGCTTTCCACTATATAAAGTTTTAGTCAACTGTATGATTAGGATAAAAAAAAAACTTTTTGGTATTTTCATGTTAAATGATACCTTCCTTAATGTCCTCTGTCCCCTTCAACGACCAGTTGCCCTACCACAGATGTCCCTGCCACTGTGATGACTACTATAATGACTAGTGTAATCACATGGACAAGGTTACCAAAGATATATCCCATCTATTTATGAGCGCTGCTACGTGTTTTAATCCTGACAGTTCCCAGAGTATCCTGGCCTCGTGTGTGTGTGTGTGTGTGTGTGTGCGTGTGCGTGTGTGTGTGTGTGTGTGTGTGTGTGTGTGTGTGTGTGTGTGTGTGTGTGTGTGTGTGTGTGTGTGTGTGTGTCAGCTAGCTTTCACTCCCAATCTGCGATTTTGGACAGGACACACAAGAACCCTAGTGATGAAGTGAGACCGGCTGAATTGCCTCAAGAGCCACTTCTCAGCAAAGTGGTTAAGGCAGACAGGTTGCCCGCTTTAGACATGGCTCATTTGAATTTGTTCCAGCGTGTTCTACCAGTTGTCTGGTCAAATTCACTCAATTTGTCATTTCGCTCACATGTTAATTGTCTTGTGCCCCTGATCCCCTCATTGGGTTTTTGGAGACCTCTACGTCAGTCTATGTTATTATGCATAAGGTGACACAATAGAAAGCCACCGCAAATTGATATGAAGATGAATAGAGAAAGTATAGTGTCACATTGGATGTTATAAATTAGATAGGAAATGTCCCTGATAAAGAAATCCAATTCCAGCATGTTAAAAAAATTAAGTGGTTGGAATCATCATGATCGTACAGTAGGCTGTGTACGGCATCTACATAATGTGATTAGTATTCATTAGAACTCCCACTATGTTTTCCTGGGGTTATTCCCCTGCCCCTGTTATCTCCTCCAATGGCTCTGTGTCACTGGATAGCTGACTCACCCACTGATGGCCTCTCATAACAGTCCTAATGGGACTTTAGTTTATTTCACAATGAAGAAATTGTCAAAGTACAATTACAAAGATGCTATGCAATCTATACACTGAGTGGACAAAACATTAGGAACACCTTCCCTTTTTGCACTCAGAACAGGCTCAATTCGTTGGGGCTTGACCTCTACAAGGTGTCGAAAACGTTCCACAGGAATGTGGGCCCATGCTGAATCAAATGCTTCTCACAGTTGTGTCAAGTTGGCTGGATGTCCTATGGGTGGTGGACCACTCTTGATACACACAGGAAACTGTTGAGTGTGAAAAACCCAGGAGCGCTGCAGTTCTGGACACACTCAAACCGGTGCGCCTGGCACCTACTACCATACCCCGTTTAAAGGCACTTTACATTTACATTTACATTTAAGTCATTTAGCAGACGCTCTTATCCAGAGCGACTTACAAATTGGTGCATTCACCTTATGATATCCAGTGGAACAACCACTTTACAATAGTGCATCTAACTCTTTTAAGGGGGGGGGGTTAGAAGGATTACTTTATCCTATCCTAGGTATTCCTTAAAGAGGTGGGGTTTCAGGTGTCTCCGGAAGGTGGTGATTGACTCCGCTGACCTGGCGTCGTGAGGGAGTTTGTTCCACCATTGGGGTGCCAGAGCAGCGAACAGTTTTGACTGGGCTGAGCGGGAACTGTACTTCCTCAGAGGTAGGGAGGCGAGCAGGCCAGAGGTGGATGAACGCAGTGCCCTTGTTTGGGTGTAGGGCCTGATCAGAGCCTGAAGGTACGGAGGTGCCGTTCCCCTCACAGCTCCGTAGGCAAGCACCATGGTCTTGTAGCGGATGCGAGCTTCAACTGGAAGCCAGTGGAGAGAGCGGAGGAGCGGGGTGACGTGAGAGAACTTGGGAAAGTTGAACACCAGACGGGCTGCGGCGTTCTGGATGAGTTGTAGGGGTTTAATGGCACAGGCAGGGAGCCCAGCCAACAGCGAGTTGCAGTAATCCAGACGGGAGATGACAAGTGCCTGGATTAGGACCTGCGCCGCTTCCTGCGTGAGGCAGGGTCGTACTCTGCGAATGTTGTAGAGCATGAACCTACAGGAACGGGTCACCGCCTTGATGTTAGTTGAGAACGACAGGGTGTTGTCCAGGATCACGCCAAGGTTCTTAGCACTCTGGGAGGAGGACACAATGGAGTTGTCAACCGTGATGGCGAGATCATGGAACGGGCAGTCCTTCCCCGGGAGGAAGAGCAGCTCCGTCTTGCCGAGGTTCAGCTTGAGGTTGTAAAATATAAAGGAGACTTTGTCTTGCCCATTCACCCTCTGAATGGTACACACACACAATCCATGTCTCAATTGTTCCGAGGCTTAAAAATCCTTCTTTAACCTGTCTCCACCAAGTGGATTTAACAGGTGATCAATAAGTGATCATAGCTTTCATCTGGATTCACCTGGCCAGTCTATGTCATGGAAAGAGCAGGTGTTCCTAATGTTTTGTACGGTGCAGTTCTAGTACATACAGTGTTAAGTTACGTCCCAGACAACCTGATATTACATTTATTTATTTAACCAGCAGTTATTTCTACAGCAGTCGTGAGTATAGGAAAACAGTGCTCTCTGACTCAAGCAATATATATTTCAATATCATTGAGTCAAATAACATTCTCTTAAATCCCTGGAGCACTTTTATTTTGTCATGCATCTTCATGGTTTCTTTAGAGAGCAGATTGTATTTTAATGAACTCTTGTCCTCTTGTCTGCTGCATGACATAAGATGCCAGGAAGGTGCAGTTGAAATACGCATTGACCTCTTATACCCTGACTACACCGCTCGTGTCGCAAAATAAATTTAGGAATCTATGTTATTCAATTATTGCACCCACACTGCTCGCGCGCGTCAACGAGCGTCTGCGTTGCCAAGGGCTAAAATAGAAGTCCCTTCTATTTCTGACGCAGATCGCGCTGCAAGTCCTGCCTCTCCCATCTCCTCATTGGTTTATAGAAGCAGGTACCCACGTGCCATCTCCTCATTGGTTATACCCACGTGGGTGATTGAAAGACAAACTTTGTTGCCGGTCGTCGTGGTAATACTATGAAAGTTTAGATGCCAATCACCATATAAGTTCAAAGATAAAAAAGCCTGGAAGGAGGAGAGATGACTAGAAACGATTCGGTTGACCGTTTTATGTGTGGATTAATTGTCGGAGTAGAGGGCCTTGTGCATTTCAGGTAAAATAACAACTCAATGTTTATATCCCAGGACCAATTATCTAGCAACAGCAAGCTAGCTAAATAGGACAAATTAGCTAGCAAGTGCAAGCTAAATGTTTAATGCTTTTCGACCTGTCCCCAAATTAATGTAATTGGTTCAGAGTTTGTTTTGATAGCCCTGGTTCCCGCGGAAACAGTAGTATATTTTGTTAGCCTTGACGTAGGATGTGAAATCTGAAACCACTTGAAGCTGGGATGTCCCTCCTATAATTTAATTCGCTCTTCCGACTGTTCATCAACTCCTGGCTGAACCCTACATCACAGCCACGGACAAAGCATATGCCTGCAATTGTTACATCATAATGCAGCAGGTGAGAGTGGTTTCATCATGGTAGCATCTGAGATTGATTTATAGCCATTAACAAAATACATTTACATTTACATTTAAGTCATTTAGCAGACGCTCTTATCCAGAGCGACTTACAAATTGGTGCATTCACCTTATGACATCCAGTGGAACGGCCACTTTACAATAGTGCATCTAAATCTTTTAAGGGGGGGGGGGAGTGAGAAGGATTACTTTATCCTATCCTAGGTATTCCTTAAAGAGGTGGGGTTTCAGGTGTCTCCGGAAGGTGGTGATTGACTCCGCTGTCCTGGCGTCGTGAGGGAGTTTGTTCCACCATTGGGGGGCCAGAGCAGCGAACAGTTTTGACTGGGCTGAGCGGGAACTGTACTTCCTCAGTGGTAGGGAGGCGAGCAGGCCAGAGGTGGATGAACGCAGTGCCCTTGTTTGGGTGTAGGGCCTGATCAGAGCCTGAAGGTACGGAGGTGCCGTTCCCCTCACAGCTCCGTAGGCAAGCACCATGGTCTTGTAGCGGATGCGAGCTTCAACTGGAAGCCAGTGGAGAGAGCGGAGGAGCGGGGTGACGTGAGAGAACTTGGGAAAGTTGAACACCAGACGGGCTGCGGCGTTCTGGATGAGTTATAGGGGTTTAATGGCACAGGCAGGGAGCCCAGCCAACAGCGAGTTGCAGTAATCCAGACGGGAGATGACAAGTGCCTGGATTAGGACCTGCGCCGCTTCCTGCGTGAGGCAGGGTCGTACTCTGCGAATGTTGTAGAGCATGAACCTACAGGAACGGGTCACCGCCTTGATGTTAGTTGAGAACGACAGGGTGTTGTCCAGGATCACGCCAAGGTTCTTAGCACTCTGGGAGGAGGACACAATGGAGTTGTCAACCGTGATGGCGAGATCATGGAACGGGCAGTCCTTCCCCGGGAGGAAGAGCAGCTCCGTCTTGCCGAGGTTCAGCTTGAGGTTGTAAAATATAAAGGAGACTTTGTCTTGCCCATTCACCCTCTGAATGGTACACACACACAATCCATGTCTCAATTGTTCCGAGGCTTAAAAATCCTTCTTTAACCTGTCTCCACCAAGTGGATTTAACAGGTGATCAATAAGTGATCATAGCTTTCATCTGGATTCACCTGGCCAGTCTATGTCATGGAAAGAGCAGGTGTTCCTAATGTTTTGTACGGTGCAGTTCTAGTACATACAGTGTTAAGTTACGTCCCAGACAACCTGATATTACATTTATTTATTTAACCAGCAGTTATTTCTACAGCAGTCGTGAGTATAGGAAAACAGTGCTCTCTGACTCAAGCAATATATATTTCAATATCATTGAGTCAAATAACATTCTCTTAAATCCCTGGAGCACTTTTATTTTGTCATGCATCTTCATGGTTTCTTTAGAGAGCAGATTGTATTTTAATGAACTCTTGTCCTCTTGTCTGCTGCATGACATAAGATGCCAGGAAGGTGCAGTTGAAATACGCATTGACCTCTTATACCCTGACTACACCGCTCGTGTCGCAAAATAAATTTAGGAATCTATGTTATTCAATTATTGCACCCACACTGCTCGCGCGCGTCAACGAGCGTCTGCGTTGCCAAGGGCTAAAATAGAAGTCCCTTCTATTTCTGACGCAGATCGCGCTGCAAGTCCTGCCTCTCCCATCTCCTCATTGGTTTATAGAAGCAGGTACCCACGTGCCATCTCCTCATTGGTTATACCCACGTGGGTGATTGAAAGACAAACTTTGTTGCCGGTCGTCGTGGTAATACTATGAAAGTTTAGATGCCAATCACCATATAAGTTCAAAGATAAAAAAGCCTGGAAGGAGGAGAGATGACTAGAAACGATTCGGTTGACCGTTTTATGTGTGGATTAATTGTCGGAGTAGAGGGCCTTGTGCATTTCAGGTAAAATAACAACTCAATGTTTATATCCCAGGACCAATTATCTAGCAACAGCAAGCTAGCTAAATAGGACAAATTAGCTAGCAAGTGCAAGCTAAATGTTTAATGCTTTTCGACCTGTCCCCAAATTAATGTAATTGGTTCAGAGTTTGTTTTGATAGCCCTGGTTCCCGCGGAAACAGTAGTATATTTTGTTAGCCTTGACGTAGGATGTGAAATCTGAAACCACTTGAAGCTGGGATGTCCCTCCTATAATTTAATTCGCTCTTCCGACTGTTCATCAACTCCTGGCTGAACCCTACATCACAGCCACGGACAAAGCATATGCCTGCAATTGTTACATCATAATGCAGCAGGTGAGAGTGGTTTCATCATGGTAGCATCTGAGATTGATTTATAGCCATTAACAAAATACATTTACATTTACATTTAAGTCATTTAGCAGACGCTCTTATCCAGAGCGACTTACAAATTGGTGCATTCACCTTATGACATCCAGTGGAACGGCCACTTTACAATAGTGCATCTAAATCTTTTAAGGGGGGGGGGGGAGTGAGAAGGATTACTTTATCCTATCCTAGGTATTCCTTAAAGAGGTGGGGTTTCAGGTGTCTCCGGAAGGTGGTGATTGACTCCGCTGTCCTGGCGTCGTGAGGGAGTTTGTTCCACCATTGGGGGGCCAGAGCAGCGAACAGTTTTGACTGGGCTGAGCGGGAACTGTACTTCCTCAGTGGTAGGGAGGCGAGCAGGCCAGAGGTGGATGAACGCAGTGCCCTTGTTTGGGTGTAGGGCCTGATCAGAGCCTGGAGGTACTGAGGTGCCGTTCCCCTCACAGCTCCGTAGGCAAGCACCATGGTCTTGTAGCGGATGCGAGCTTCAACTGGAAGCCAGTGGAGAGAGCGGAGGAGCGGGGTGACGTGAGAGAACTTGGGAAGGTTGAACACCAGACGGGCTGCGGCGTTCTGGATGAGTTGTAGGGGTTTAATGGCACAGGCAGGGAGCCCAGCCAACAGCGAGTTGCAGTAATCCAGACGGGAGATGACAAGTGCCTGGATTAGGACCTGCGCCGCTTCCTGTGTGAGGCAGGGTCGTACTCTGCGGATGTTGTAGAGCATGAACCTACAGGAACGGGCCACCGCCTTGATGTTGGTTGAGAACGACAGGGTGTTGTCCAGGATCACGCCAAGGTTCTTAGCGCTCTGGGAGGAGGACACAATGGAGTTGTCAACCGTGATGGCGAGATCATGGAACGGGCAGTCCTTCCCCGGGAGGAAGAGCAGCTCCGTCTTGCCGAGGTTCAGCTTGAGGTGGTGATCCGTCATCCACACTGATATGTCTGCCAGACATGCAGAGATGCGATTCGCCACCTGGTCATCAGAAGGGGGAAAGGAGAAGATTAGTTGTGTGTCGTCTGCATAGCAATGATAGGAGAGACCATGTGAGGTTATGACAGAGCCAAGTGACTTGGTGTATAGCGAGAATAGGAGAGGGCCTAGAACAGAGCCCTGGGGGACACCAGTGGTGAGAGCACGTGGTGAGGAGACAGATTCTCGCCACGCCACCTGGTAGGAGCGACCTGTCAGGTAGGACGCAATCCAAGCGTGGGCCGCGCCGGAGATGCCCAACTCGGAGAGGGTGGAGAGGAGGATCTGATGGTTCACAGTATCGAAGGCAGCCGATAGGTCTAGAAGGATGAGAGCAGAGGAGAGAGAGTTAGCTTTAGCAGTGCGGAGCGCCTCCGTGATACAGAGAAGAGCAGTCTCAGTTGAATGACTAGTCTTGAAACCTGACTGATTTGGATCAAGAAGGTCATTCTGAGAGAGATAGCGGGAGAGCTGGCCAAGGACGGCACGTTCAAGAGTTTTGGAGAGAAAAGAAAGAAGGGATACTGGTCTGTAGTTGTTGACATCGGAGGGATCGAGTGTAGGTTTTTTCAGAAGGGGTGCAACTCTCGCTTTCTTGAAGACGGAAGGGACGTAGCCAGCGGTCAGGGATGAGTTGATGAGCGAGGTGAGGTAAGGGAGAAGGTCTCCGGAAATGGTCTGGAGAAGAGAGGAGGGGATAGGGTCAAGCGGGCAGGTTGTTGGGCGGCCGGCCGTCACAAGACGCGAGATTTCATCTGGAGAGAGAGGGGAGAAAGAGGTCAGAGCACAGGGTGGGGCAGTGTGAGCAGAACCAGCGGTGTCGTTTGACTTAGCAAACGAGGATCGGATGTCGTCGACCTTCTTTTCAAAATGGTTGACGAAGTCATCTGCAGAGAGGGAGGAGGGGGGGGAGGGGGAGGAGGATTCAGGAGGGAGGAGAAGGTGGCAAAGAGCTTCCTGGGGTTAGAGGCAGATGCTTGGAATTTAGAGTGGTAGAAAGTGGCTTTAGCAGCAGAGACAGAAGAGGAAAATGTAGAGAGGAGGGAGTGAAAGGATGCCAGGTCCGCAGGGAGGCGAGTTTTCCTCCATTTCCGCTCGGCTGCCCGGAGCCCTGTTCTGTGAGCTCGCAATGAGTCGTCGAGCCACGGAGCGGGAGGGGAGGACCGAGCCGGCCTGGAGGATAGGGGACATAGAGAGTCAAAGGATGCAGAAAGGGAGGAGAGGAGGGTTGAGGAGGCAGAATCAGGAGATAGGTTGGAGAAGGTTTGAGCAGAGGGAAGAGATGATAGGATGGAAGAGGAGAGGGTAGCGGGGGAGAGAGAGCGAAGGTTGGGACGGCGCGATACCATCCGAGTAGGGGCAGTGTGGGAAGTGTTGGATGAGAGCGAGAGGGAAAAGGATACAAGGTAGTGGTCGGAGACTTGGAGGGGAGTTGCAATGAGGTTAGTGGAAGAACAGCATCTAGTAAAGATGAGGTCGAGCGTATTGCCTGCCTTGTGAGTAGGGGGGGAAGGTGAGAGGGTGAGGTCAAAAGAGGAGAGGAGTGGAAAGAAGGAGGCAGAGAGGAATGAGTCAAAGGTAGACGTGGGGAGGTTAAAGTCGCCCAGAACTGTGAGAGGTGAGCCGTCCTCAGGAAAGGAGCTAATCAAGGCATCGAGCTCATTGATGAACTCTCCGAGGGAACCTGGAGGGCGATAAATGATAAGGATGTTAAGCTTGAAAGGGCTGGTAACTGTGACAGCATGGAATTCAAAGGAGGCGATAGACAGATGGGTAAGGGGAGAAAGAGAGAATGACCACTTGGGAGAGATGAGGATCCCGGTGCCACCACCCCGCTGACCAGAAGCTCTCGGGGTGTGCGAGAACACGTGGGCGGACGAAGAGAGAGCAGTAGGAGTAGCAGTGTTATCTGTGGTGATCCATGTTTCCGTCAGTGCCAGGAAGTCGAGGGACTGGAGGGAGGCATAGGCTGAGATGAACTCTGCCTTGTTGGCCGCAGATCGGCAGTTCCAGAGGCTACCGGAGACCTGGAACTCCACGTGGGTCGTGCGCGCTGGGACCACCAGATTAGGGTGGCCGATGCCACGCGGTGTGGAGCGTTTGTATGGTCTGTGCAGAGAGGAGAGAACAGGGATAGACAGACACATAGTTGACAGGCTACAGAAGAGACTACGCTAATGCAAAGGAGATTGGAGTGGCAAGTGGACTACGCGTCTCGAATGTTCAGAAAGTTAAGCTTACGTAGCAAGAATCTTATTGACTAAAATGATTAAGATGATACAGTACTGCTGAAGTAGGCTAGCTGGCAGTAGCTGCGTTGTTGACTTTGTAGGCTAGCTGGCAGTTGTTGACTTTGTAGGCTAGCTGGCAGTGGCTGCGTTGTTGACACTACACTAATCAAGTCGTTCCGTTGAGTGTAATAGTATCTACAGTGCTGCTATTCGGGGGCTAGCTGGCTAGCTAGCAGTGTTGATTACGTTACGTTGCGTTAAAAGAACGACAATAGCTGGCTAGCTAACCTAGAAAATCGCTCTAGACTACACAATTATCTTTGATACAAAGACGGCTATGTAGCTAGCTATGTAGCTAGCTACGATCAAACAAATCAAACCGTTGTACTGTAATGAAATGAAATGAAAATGTGATACTACCTGTGGAGCGAAGCGGAATGCGACCGGGTTGTTGAGTGCAGAAGTTCTATTCGGTAGACGTTGGCTAGCTGTTGGCTAGCTAGCAGTGTCTCCTACGTTACGGACGACAGATAGCTGGCTAGCTAGCCTCGGTAAATTAAGATAATCACTCTAAAACTACACACTCTAAACTACACAATTATCTTGGATACGAAGACAGCAAAGACAACTATGTAGCTAGCTAACACTACACTAATCAAGTCGTTCAGTTGGGTGTAATAGTTGCTACAGTGCTGCTATTCGGTAGACGGTGGACGTTTGCTAGCTGGCTAGCTGCTGGGCAGCTAGCCAGCTGCTAGCTGCCCAACTCTTCTCTTTTTCATAGACGAACAAGATTAATATGAGATGAAAGGCGAATTCCTAGCGAGTTCAGGAAGCCAAGCTAGAATTTTGGGTGACGTTCACGGCTATGTTTTGATCAAGGGAGACCTCTAGAAAACATGCACATTTTCTCTAACCCTAAACAAACACATATATATTTTACAGTTATAAGGAAGGTGAAATCTTATAATTTGTGGTTTTATAATTTGATTATACTATATTTAGAAAGCATATAAGTCATTCCAAGCCTTATTCGTACAATTTAGTTAAATAGGAAGTACGTCATATAAATGTTTTATATTTTCATATTTTTTGCGTATTTGTACTGTGTACTTGAGCTTGTGTCTTCAAAAGTAACTACACCACAGCAGTTTATAACTATTTGTACCAGAAAGGTGAGATTTGAACCTTTCTTGGCGTATGCAGCATTACTAGTTATTGTTTACGGTCCTCTCATGATAAATAATTACTTTTGGGGATTACTTAGATTACATTTTGGATTACATGTAGTTACATTTTTTTAAAGATGAACTGCTCCAGTCAACATGTTCCATTGAATTCCCTACATGAACATCAGACTCATAAGAAAACAACATCTTAATCCGACAGGCATGTTAAAGGTGAAGGTTATGATGAATCACTTATTGTTGGTTCTGTCTGTGCTCCAAAGAATGCTTCCTTGGTTATTCATCTGTAGAGTACAATAATCAGAACCAGACTTGTGTTGTGGTTGTATGAAGGAGTCCTTACAGTGCTCATGTTCTCCCGTTAAGCTATCTCAATATTCTCAAGAGAGGGTAAAGAGAGTGAGGGACACAGTACAGAACCATACAAATCCCATATACCTCTATAACCTCGAAACTGGTGATTACTGTAAAAACGTCACTCTGAATAGTTCAAACCTGATTGATCATCAACTGCTCATTTTGTTCTCTCTGTAGGTGACCTACCTGTCCAAATCAACCTCATGCTGCAGAGGGAATTAAATCAATGCATGTCAACAGGGCCTGCAGAGTTGAAACGTAACAGCCAATAATAACATATCCAGGCTTTTAAAAATGTGCTTGAGTTTGAGTGGAGCTTTGTGCAAGGTGTGGTGTGGGACTAATGTTGACGCTTTCTTTGTCTAAAGGGGTTCATCTTGTGCTGGTGTATACAGTGTACCATTAATTAAAGGAGTGTCTCTGCTGTATTGTGAAGCTGCTTGCTCCTCTGTGGTTCGTGTTTAAACACAGGGATTGGATGGTGCTCCAGGGAATAACAGCTACAGGCAGAGCCATTAGGCTTTCAACGGTTCTGAAATGAATGATTGGCCTTTAGGTCTTTTAAGGATGGCAGGTGCACTCCAATTTAAGACTGATTGTTTGTTAAAGTACCTGTGGTTGTGACAGTGTCAGTCGAAGCAAAGTAATCAACGCAGACACTCTCTGTCTCTCTCTCGCCTTTTGTCACAATGCACACACTCGGACGCATGCACACACTCGGACGCATGCACACACTCGGACGCATGCACACACTCGGACGCATGCACACACTCGGACGCATGCACACACTCGGACGCATGCACACACTCGGACGCATGCACACACTCGGACGCATGCACACACTCGGACGCATGCACACACTCGGACGCATGCACACACTCGGACGCATGCACACACTCGGACGCATGCACACACTCGGACGCATGCACACACTCGGACGCATGCACACACTCGGACGCATGCACACACTCGGACACATGCACACACTCGGACACATGCACACACTTGGACACATGCACACACTCGGACACATGCACACACTCGGACACATGCACACACTCAGCCATGCACACACTCAGACATGCACACACTCAGACATACACACACGTGCACACACACACACAAACGCACGCATGCTCGCACAAATCAAACGTTTTTTGTCACCTGCACCGAATACAACTGGTGTAGACTTTACAGTGAAATGCTTGCTTACAAGCCCTTCCTAATGATGCAGAGTTTAAAACTAAAGCAGTGACACAAGGAATACAACAAAATACACAACAATGGAGCTTTACAGAGGGAATACCAGTACCAGATCAATGTGCAAGGTATACGCATACACACACACTCAGGCACATACACACACGCATGCACACAAACTGATTCGTAACACACGGATGTGTTCCGTAACTCGAATAATTACTACAAATACGGTCCCAAAACATGACTGTGTAAATGAGGTTAGCCAGATGTCAAATTGGAAAACAATGGGAAGCATCGCACAATGTCCTGTATTACTATTCACGCTTCTTAGTATTACTCATGCTATAATTCCTACCCGGTTCATAACTCCCTAAGCCGTACTAGTTTTGGATTCAGACAAACTCATTTGGAATGCAGATTAATTCAATTCTCAGCCTCTACAGAAGCCAGCTTATTAACCGCATTTAAATCGCACACATTTACAGTAAACTACGTCGGGGCCATTACATAAAATACATATTGGAAAGGGAGCACGCCAGCGTCGTAATTTCACCCAAATACATTTCCATACTGTAACTGTCTCCCTGCAGTTGTAATAACGTAAGGTGTGCATATCCTATAACTTTAACATCCCTCCACACACCTCTTCCAACCATTCCTTCGATTACATTTAAACACGACTCAGCCATATTGCCCCAACTCATTAAAATGATCAAAGTCCTGCTGTCAGGTTGCCAGTTCTACTGTGGTGTTGTGGCTGGTGGTTAATTGCCTATGCATTTTAAATTATTGGAGGTAGCAGCAGTGTGCTCTGTGTCCCTGATTTTACTGTGTTTGCAGTCCTGTGTCGACTGGCTCCTCTCCTTTCCTCTCCTCTATTCTCCTCTGCTCTCCTTTCCTCTCCTCTCCTCTATTCTCCTCTGCTCTCCTTTCCTCTCCTCTATTCTCCTCTGCTCTCCTTTCCTCTCCTCTATTCTCCTCTGCTCTCCTTTCCTCTCCTCTATTCTTCTCTGCTCTCCTTTCCTCTCCTCTCCTCTGCTCTCCTTTCCGCTTCTCTCCTCTATTCTGCTCTCCTTTCCTCTGCTCTCCTTTCCTCTCCTCTATTCTCCTCTCCTCTCCTCTCCTCTCCTCTCCTCTCCTCTCCTCTCCTCTCCTCTCCTCTCCTCTCCTCTCCTCTGCTCTGCTCTGCTCTGCTCTGCTCTGCTCTCTTCTGCTCTGCTCTCCTCTCCTCTGCTCTCCTCTGCTCTCCTCTGCTCTCCTCTGCTCTCCTCTTCTCTTCTCCTCTCTCCTCTGCTCTGCTTTTCTCTCTCTCTCCTCTGCTCTGCTTTTCTCTCCTCTTCTCCTCTCCTCTCCTCTGCTCTCCTCTCTTCTCTTCTCCTCTCTCCTCTGCTCTGCTTTTCAATCCTCTCCTCTCTTGTCTCCTCTCTTCTCCTCTGCTCTCCTCTGCTTGTCTCTCCTCTTGTCTCCTCTCTTCTCCTCTGCTCTCCTCTGCTCGTCTCTCCTCTGCTCTTCTCTCTGTTCTTCTCTCCTCTGCTCTTCTCTCTGTTCTTCTCTGCTCTCCTCTTCTCTACTCTGCTCTCCTCTGTGCAAGGTTGTGCAGAGCTGCATGGCAGGCTAAGCCTGGAGTGTTGAATGGATTTCTGCTTGTTGGGTCATCAGTGTTCCTGAGTCCCCACTGCACGCTTGAATGTCTTTCAATTTAGTCCCTCTGATAACTCTTGCTCCTTCCAAGAGATAAATGTTGAAATATAATAAATGACTTCAACTATTTTGGCATCCAACTGTCTCTGGCTCTCTCTACGTCTCTCCCGCTCTCTCTCCTTCTTTCCCCTTATAGCCATCTCTCACAGTTTATATGCTTTGGAAGGCTGATTTATTCTGTCCAATTTATATTTGGAAGATACAGTAGTTAGTCAATATGCACTAGCCACAATATTTCCCTAATCTTTTCCCCAGCACTATTAGTTCTGTTATCTTGCAAGGAGCAGAACACCATTTTGACCACATTCCCATGTTTCTGTTATATTTGTAGCATTCCTGAAGCCTGATAAGCATGGCCATATTTAGTTGTTAGTGGGCCACTATTTGGATGAGAGGAGATGTATGTCTGATAGGAATGTGCTTTTTTTGATTAGAGTGATTGATGATGTCGCTTGGGATGATGGAACAAGTGGACAGCAGCAGGAGTATAGATGACAGTTACAGAGTGAAAGAGAGAGGAGAGGAGATGACAGTTCTATAGTGAAAGAGAGAGGAGATGACAGTTACAGAGTGAAAGAGAGAGGAGAGGAGATGACAGTTACAGAGTGAAAGAGAGAGGAGAGGAGATGACAGTTCTATAGTGAAAGAGAGAGGAGATGACAGTTACAGAGTGAAAGAGAGAGGAGAGGAGATGACAGTTACAGAGTGAAAGAGAGAGGAGAGGAGATGACAGTTACAGAGTGAAAGAGAGAGGAGAGGAGATTACAGTTACAGAGTGAAAGAGAGAGGAGAGGAGATTACAGTTACAGAGTGAAAGAGAGAGGAGATGACAGTTACAGAGTGAAAGAGAGAGGAGAGGAGATGACAGTTACAGAGTGAAAGAGAGAGGAGAGGAGATGACAGTTACAGAGTGAAAGAGAGAGGAGAGGAGATTACAGTTACAGAGTGAAAGAGAGAGGAGATGACAGTTACAGAGTGAAAGAGAGAGGAGAGGAGATGACAGTTACAGAGTGAAAGAGAGAGGAGAGGAGATGACAGTTACAGAGTGAAAGAGAGAGGAGAGGAGATTACAGTTACAGAGTGAAAGAGAGAGGAGATGAGATTAGTTGCAGAGTAAAAGAGAGAAGAGAGATGACAGTTACAGAGTAAAAGAGAGAGGAGATGACAGTTACAGAGAGGAGATGACAGTTACAGGGTGAAAGAGAGAGGAGAGGAGATGACAGTTACAGAGAGGAGATGACAGTTACAGAGAGGAGATGACAGTTACAGAGAGGAGATGAGTTAGAGTGAAAGAGAGAGGAGAGGAGATGACAGTTACAGAGTGAAAGAGAGAGGAGATGACAGTTACAGAGTGAAAGAGAGAGGAGATGACAGTTACAGAGTGAAAGAGAGAGGAGAGGAGATGACAGTTACAGAGTGAAAGAGAGAGGAGAGGAGATGACAGTTACAGAGTGAAAGAGAGAGGAGATGACAGTTACAGAGTGAAAGAGAGAGGAGAGGAGATGACAGTTACAGAGTAAAAGAGAGAGGAGAGGAGATGACAGTTACAGAGTGAAAGAGAGAGGAGATGACAGTTACAGAGTGAAAGAGAGAGGAGAGGAGATGACAGTTACAGAGTGAAAGAGAGAGGAGATGACAGTTACAGAGTGAAAGAGAGAGGAGATGACAGTTACAGAGTGAAAGAGAGAGGAGAGCGGACACATAGACATGTGATGGTGGAAGATTGGTGTCGTTTTCCCGCTATGCCTCGCTGTAGCTGCCCCACCATGTTTAGGACATGGGCCAGTCCCAGCGAGATGAGCTACCAAATCAGCAGAACGGTTACCACAGATGTGTCCTCACCGTGGGGAATGAACAGGAATAGGATAGCTCTTCAATACCAATACAGTATCAGTTTTTATGGATCCATTGTACACACTCTGTTGGTACTACCCCAGGCTGTCAATCATCTGTTTGAGTGGGATGCCCTCAGAATCTCTCCCAAGGAGAGCTCTGATTGATCTGCTCTTTTCTCTCACTCTCCTCTGATTGGTGGAGTGACAGAGCTGGGGAAAATCCCTCTTCTCTTCTAATGAATAATACAACAGGACGTTCACTCTCATCGCAGAGCACTCTGGATTGACGAAGAGTCGTTTGTTAGTTGTATACCAACCTCACGACACACTTTTGGAGTCCTGCACTATCATCAGTATTGGAATGCACTTTTAGGCAGAGAGAATTATGACCCACGACTGCCTTTAGATTCCTCTGGTGATTTGAAAAAGTCTTCTCCCTGTCTCTCCTAGTAATAACCCTAGCAGGCTCGTCTTCTTCATCTGTCTCCCGTGAAGCTCAGCACAGCTCCATGGCTGTTCTCCTCCTCTGTAGGTATGCCTCAGTCCGCTCTCAGCCGCCTGCCATGATTAGCCAATAAATAACTAACTGCATGTCATAAATCAAGCCGGCGAGGCTCTGTCGCTGCGATTTCCACAGCATTCCCCCCTGACTGATCACTTCAGTGTACAGAGAGAGGAGAGTGGGAATGAATGAGGCTCTCCGTGTGGAGCAGAGCTGGAACGATGAGCCTTATTAAAACCATCGTCTGGAATATCCACAGCGTTATTTTACTGATACTTTTACATATCGTAGCTCGCCTGAGGAACAATCCTCTCATGGTGAAAAATGGCTAAATATCAGTTTGGTTTATGGTCGAGACTTAAACGATCCGTATTATTTATTAATTGTAACACTGATTCCACGTCTGCCGTTATACAAATGACACCTTCCATTGTGCTGATGATGATCCAGTCGGTTATCGCTATCTCCCCTGGGGGTAGAGAGGCACAGCCCTTAATCTCATAGCAGCACTGTAATCGAGAGAGGGGAACAATGGAGGAGGGGATTCAAATCAAATCAAATCAAATGTTATTAGTCACATGCGCCGAATACAATAGGTGTAAACCTTACAGTGAAATGCTTACTTACGAGCTCTTAACCAACAATGCAGTACAAATAAGAATAGGAAATAAAAGTAAGTAATTAAAGAGCAGCAGTAAAATAACAATAGCGAGGCTATACACAGGGGGTTAGCAGTACAGAGAATTCAATTAGACATCAGAGAGTTCGCGGAGTGGGAGCTTTGTATGCCACATACCTTTTGTGTCAACATTACTTAGCCTCTCTGTGTGTGACATTGTCCTGTAGCCTACTCCATGTCTGGGTCTGCTCTACCTAAACCTGGCCTGTCAACAGGACTCATGCTAATTAAGGAGCAGCTACATTGAGATGGAAGTTGCCTGGCCCTTCCCACAGATCTAGTACTAGACCCCAATTACTAACCTTTACCTTGAGGGGCATGAGAACATTTCTGACCCTGTATCACTGGTTGGGACCAACCTCTACCTACTCCCCGGAGAGAGAGAACACCCAGCAGGGGGCAGAAGAGAGACAGAGGGAAAGAGGGAGGAAAAGATTCACTGGGGCCATTTGAGTCTCTCTAGTCAAGTCTAGCATTCTCTGTTCTATTCTCCATCCAACAATCCCCAGCAAACCCCAGGTACACACTCCTCACCACTCCTCAACCCCCCCCCCCCCCCCCCCCCCCCCACACACACTTCCTTGCAGGCTGGGTTTTATCGTAATCCTCATCATGGCCCTTGGCATCACACTCCGCAACCCCTGTCTGCCCGTTATCTTCGAGTGGAGAGATCGTGTCACTGTGTTGGGGGTTACTGCTCCTCTATCAAAGATGGAGGCTTGTGAGAGAGTGGAGCAGCTAGGGAGGACTGGAGCGACAGACAGGCGTACGTAAGGAGGGCACTGAGTTTGACAGCGGATAAAAGGTCCTACCTACAAACCTTATCTCAGTCAACATAGGGCCCGCTCCTGGGATGGGACTTTATCGCTGTCAGAGTTCAAGCCACATAGCCAGCAGGGCCTCAGGGTACATTTGATGCATAAAAAAACCTGGTGATAGTGTTTGGCTTGGAGTGTGAACCAGGTTTGATATCCTCCTGTGGAATATGTAATAGGGTTTAGCTCTGATAAAAGATACTAGCACTGCTGCCAGAGGTTGATTGGAATGTAGTCAGGTGCGCTCGCAGCAGGGATGAATAAAGAAGTGATTTACTCTCTTTTATCAAAACATAGCTCGTTTGTTCGATATTCTGTTTCCTAGGCTTAGTTCCATTGACCGTGTGGAAGGTTCAGAGAGAGAAAGCGAGGCAGCCAAATGGCAGATGAAGAATGAGAGCTCAGTTTCAGTGCCATCGACTGTGTTCTCCATCAATGCTATTCTGTCCCAGTGTGGCACACTGCCATCGCTCGGGCAGGGTAGAAGAGGGCAAAGGCCTCCCCCTCCCCACTGTCACTCAAGCATTTACATAAATGTCCCTTTTCCCCCAACTGTGACATTTGCATAAATCCTCAGACTGTGTGAAAACTTTGATTCAGAGTGTTGACCATAAATGGATGTTGTTTGGCTCAGAGAGGGCCGGACTGGGAGAGACGAGCAGTGGGAAAGAAGATACAACCTCTCTTGACATTCTCTTTTACTGTAGTTCCACACTGCAGTTGAATCACATTTCCCACACAGAAATACATGACACACCTCATTCTCATATTGCATCAGTCAATTCCATGGTTCTGAACCCAGGTTAACGCAAATGGAATACTGCTTTTTCAACGACAGTTCTTAAACTGAAATGTGGAAGCATCCCCCTTTTAAGTGCACTCATCTCCTCGTCCTTCAAAACAACCACTCTTCATTTCCTCCTGTCTTGCCTGTTCGTGTCCACGGTGGCCAATCTGTCAGTTCTCATTCAGCGGGCTGCTCCAGCCTCAGACAGGATGCAACATGGCTCCCCCTGGAGTGGCTCCCTGCATGTCCTGCCATACCCTGGTGTTGCTATGTAACAGCAGTCACTATGAGGAGATGTGGGGAAATCCTTGACCTAACACACGGCTGAGATCTAACAGTCAAGTGTTCCTCCTCTTCTTCTCACCCTGACGAAGGCTGATGATAGAACTATCTCACAGACTTGCAGAGACCCATCCTACTTTATCTCACAGACTTGCAGAGACCCATCCTACTTTATCTCACAGACTTACAGAGACCCATGCTACTTTATCTCACAGACTTACAGAGACCCATCCTACTTTATCTCACAGACTTACAGAGACCCATCCTACTTTATCTCACAGACTTGCAGAGACCCATCCTACTTTATCTCACAGACTTACAGAGACCATCCTACTTTATCTCACAGACTCACAGGGACCCATCCTACTTTATCTCACAGACTTACAGAGACCATCCTACTTTATCTCACAGACTCACAGGGACCCATCCTACGTTATCTCACAGACTCACAGGGACCCATACTACTTTATTTCACAGACTCAAAGGGACCCATCCTACTTTATCGCAGACTCAGGGACCCATGCTACTTTATCTCACAGACTTACAGGGACCCATCCTACGTATTCCAACAGACTTAGAGACCCTTCCTACGTTATCTCACAGATTCACAGAGACCCATCCTACTTTATCTCACAAACTTAGA
Organism: Salvelinus alpinus; assembly: GCF_045679555.1. Taxonomy (NCBI): domain Eukaryota; kingdom Metazoa; phylum Chordata; class Actinopteri; order Salmoniformes; family Salmonidae; genus Salvelinus; species Salvelinus alpinus. The sequence continues at coordinate 11,222,872 of NC_092097.1, read as the reverse complement.
GACCCATCCTACTCTATCTCACAGACTTACAGAGACCAATTCTACTTTATCTCAGAGACCCATCCTACTTTATGTCACAGATAACCATCCTACATTATCTCACAGAGACCCATTCTACTTTCTCACAGACTCAGAGACACAGTCTACTTTATCTCACAGACTTACAACGAACCAACCTTCTTTATCTCACAGACTTACAGAGACCCATTCTACTTTATCTCTCAGACTTAGTGACTCATCCTTCGTTATCACAGACTTTCAGGGACCCATGTTACTTTATCTCACAGAGTCACAGAGACCCAGCCTACTTTATCTCACAGACTTAGTGACTCATCCTATGTTATCTTGTGCTGCAGGTAGCCTAGTGGTTAGAGCGTTGGGCCTGTAACTGAAAGGTTGCTAGATCGAATCCCAGAGCTGACAAGGTAGAAATCTGTTGTTCTGCCCCTGAACAAGGCAGTTAAACCACTGTTCGTATTCCGTCATTTTAAGTAATAATTTGTTCTTAGCTGACTTGACTAGTTAAATAAAGGTGAAATAAAAAATGAAAATCTCACAGACTTACAGAGACCCATCCTACTTTATCTCAGACTTAGAGACCCATCCTGCGTTATCTCATAGACTCACAGGGACTCCTCCTACTTTATCTCAGACTTACTTATACCCATCCTACTTTATCTCAGTCTCGCAGAGACCCATCCTAAGTTCTCACAGAGACCCATTTTACTTTATCTCACAGACTCACAGAGACCCATCCTACTTTATCTCACAGACTCACAGAGACCCATCCTACTTTATCTCAAAGGGACCCATCCTAGTTTATCTCACAGACTTACAGAGATGCGTCCTACTTTATCTCAGACTCACAGAGACCCATCCTACTTTATCTCACAGACTCACAGAAACCCATCCGACTTTATCTCACAGACTCAGAGACCCATCCTACTTTATCTCAAAGGGACCATCCTACTTTCTCACAGACTTACAGAGATGCGTCCTACTTGATCTCAGACTTACAGACACCCATTCTGCTTTATCTCACAGACACAGAGACACATTCTACTTTATCTCACAGACTTACGGAGGCCCATCCTACACTATCACACAGACTTACGGAGGCCCATCCTACACTATCACACAGACTTACGGAGGCCCATCCTACACTATCACACAGACTTACGGAGGCCCATCCTACACTATCACACAGACTTACGGAGGCCCATCCTACACTATCACACAGACTTACGGAGGCCCATCCTACACTATCACACAGACTTACGGAGGCCCATCCTACACTATCACACAGACTTACGGAGGCCCATCCTACACTATCACAGACTTACGGAGGCCCATCCTACACTATCACACAGACTTACGGAGGCCCATCCTACACTATCACACAGACTTACGGAGGCCCATCCTACACTATCACACAGACTTACGGAGGCCCATCCTACACTATCACACAGACTTACGGAGGCCCATCCTACACTATCACACAGACTTACGGAGGCCCATCCTACACTATCACACAGACTTACGGAGGCCCATCCTACACTATCACACAGACTTAAGCGTTTCCAATGGTGGTTCTCTTTCTATCACTTAAGAAACGACGGACCATTCTTCCTTTCTTTCTCTTCCTCACATGCCCCTGATAGGAGCTGTTTAAATAGTTAACCATGGTATTACATCACTCTACTATTGGGAAAAATGGAAAGCATTCTAGTTTGCTGAGGATAAGTCGATATTCAATTAACCCAGGCAGACAGTCATGGTGACTGTTTATCAATAGCTCGTTTTTAACTGCACGCCTCTGGCACACTTAATTACACTTCCCATTAATAGCATCAAACTAGTGAACAAACAAACAACCACAACATTGGGCTAAGTTGGAAAGTAGCAAGAGAGAGGAGGATAACTCTCCCTGGTTAGAGGGTTAGAGGGGAGTCTGTCTGTTGGATTCACTTCTAATGCCATAAGGCATGTCTGACATGTCTTTACATTAGAGACAGAGGAGGACCTTGTGTTAGTGAGATGCAATGATTATACATCCTCAACGTATCTGCCCTGTTATTGATGTCTATCTGGGAGGCGTTGACCCTTGACCTCCTGGAATCATTCAAAAGCCCAGTGTCTGGAAGCCCCTTCCCCACCCGGGGTCAGAACAGACAGACAGTGCTTTCCTACACACTGCCCCACCATGGCTCCCCAGCCGTCGCTGTGTTTACGCCTTGTGAACGCTAAGCAGACATGTTCAAATGTCAGACTCAAGAGACCAAACATGGGCTGATGAGACAGTTCAGTTACACAGAGACTGTTCTCCAAGCTCTGATGCTGATGGTCACACCGATTCATCATGGATGTGTAGCTTTGACCATTTTGAACAGAGATTCAATGGTTCTGATGAATTGAGATGTTAATCGGTGTACCAGGTCAGTCAGATATAACCATGCCGTATTGACTTTACTCTACCTACGCCATATATGCAATGTATTGTATGTCAGGGCGTGACAGAAATGTAAAAGTATTTTGCTAATCATAGAACTATAGTGAAAACGTGTTCTAAGGGCTCTCTGCAATGTCCTGCTGTTTTTTTATATAGATGTCCATCATTCTGCAGGCTACCTTAGAGCTAGCCTGAGGTAACAGACTACACTGGTCCTCTCTTACTCACCTCTCTCCACCTCGATCTCTCTTTTGTCTGTCTGTCCGTCTCTCGCTCTCGCTCTGTTTCTCTCTCTCTCTCTTACAGGGATAGTACATGTCTCCCAGCCTGAGGCCAGACTAACTGGTCGACTACTACAGTATCACAGAGAAATGATGTGTGAAAGCACCAGCAGCTGCACCACATTACATTACGGGCTTCATTTCAAACTAGGGTGTGGTGGAACTGCAGTAACCTCCCAGTGAAACTGGGATCTTGTACCAGAACTGTCTGTTATACCGACTCCCTGGTCTCGCCCTGGCCCTGCCTTTGTCTGCCACTCCATTGTGTGAATGCCAGTGAGCACTTTGGCTGTTATCACCCAACCTAGACAGTGGCTCAGAGTGACGTGTTTTTTAAAAAACATTTATCTCCCTGACTTTGTTCACAGACACAGGGAATATACATGTTTAACACTGCTCATAGAATCAATCCAGATGTATGGTTTGATCAGGGTGTTACAGAAGGGTGCTGAGTCGCAGCTATGCTGAGAAGGGTTGACGATTTCCCTCGCTATACAAAAGCAGTACATATTCAAATCCCTGTGGTTCACAAAACCGTCCATCCCTCCAAATAGGAATTGATCTGCGAGTGTTTGTTTGTTGGGCTTAAAGATTATTCTCAGACGGGTAATCCTTTGGAGCAGTCTTTAATCAAAGACATAAGCCCACAATGCTCTTTAGCTGGGGCTCAATTGGAATTCTCCCAGCCTATCCTCCTTCGTGTTGACCCTTATAAGTGAGTTGTGCCTCTCTCTCTCTGTCTGTCCTCTGCTAAGTTTGCTCTCAGGGTTAACATGTTTTTTCCTCTTAGCCGGGCTTGAGCCAGCCCCCTTTTTCTTTCCTCCGATGTGGGGGTGAGCTTTCCTGGGACAAAGGGATGAATATATAATGAATAGAAAGAGAGGGGGTGGGAGTGACAGAATGACAGCGGGTGTGTGTGTGTGTGTGTGTGTGTGTGTGTGTGTGTGTGTGTGTGTGTGTGAGAGAGAGCGAGCGAGAGAGAGAGAGAGAAGGAGGGAATGATATAGAGCACTTGACTAGTGTTTGTCACAGGGAGCAACATTACAGCCAAGCCCAGAGAGGTGGGGAGAGGAGGAAAGTGGGAGAAATGAGCTTTTCATCTCCCCATAAAAGAGTGGATTACTAACTCATTACAGGCTGTCTGTAGGATGTGGGATACATGAGGTATTCTGTAGTTAGAGAGTTTGAGAAGCGGCGCTCGGCTCGGTCTAACCGCCTCTAACTCCCCCTCTCCCCTGGTGCTGCAGCACATGGTACGTTCCGTTTAAAAGGGTGCATGTCATCTCTCTATACGCTGGGTCCTCTCACAGAGCAGCTGCTCACAGCACATTCTCCTCGGCAGGAACACTCACTTTCCCTAAACCGCCTGCTGTGTTTGATCTTTCTCTCTCTCTCCGTCTCTCTTTCTCTCCCTATCGCACTCACTTTCTTTCTTTGGCAAAACACACATAGTCACACAGAAACAGTCTACTGGTTAGGGACAGGAGGATACTGACTGAATGCAGTAACAGGTAGACACAGCATCTCTCTCCTGGCTGAACGGAGGCGAGAGAAGAGGAACTGGCTGCTGGAATTTTTATGTGTGAAGTAAACTGTGAGGGAAGAGGAAGAGGAGGAGGAGAAGAGGGGGAGAGGGTCTCAGTCTCTTCATCCCCCAATGCTCCACTTGACACCATGCTGCTCTGTGTGGGTTTGGTCCTCAGGGGAAAATCCTTAAAATGATGGAAGACAATAAGCAGCTGGCTCAGAGGATCGATGGGGCCATCCAGTCTGCCAGTCAGGAGGTGACCAACCTGCGCTCAGAGCTGTCGGCCACCAGCCGTAGACTGGCAGAGCTGGGGGCCAGCAGCCCCCCCTCGCCCCTGGAGAACAACCACCAGCATCACCAGCACAACCACCATGACCATGACAGCCTCCGCTACCAGGGTGAGTTACACTCACTGAGTGTGTGTGAGTGTGTGCGAGTACATATACCTTTACGTGTGACTGTCTTTAAAACGAGTGTGGGAAATATTTGGGGTAACGCACAACTGGGCGTCTAGATGACTAATCTCATTCCGCTGTTCCTCCGCTAACTTATTCCTCCGCTGGATAACTCACAGCAGCCTGATAGGGAAGTGGGAGAATGGAACCAGGGCAAGTCTACTCCTGGTGTGCGTTCCCAGGCAGCGGTGGAGTCTCTGTGGGTTTCTCTGGGGCTACGCTCCCCCTGGCTCCGGCTCCGTGGTTGGCTCTTTCTCTCTCTGTCTGTGTGAGCCGGGAGACAGTTGCTCCCAGACGCTCCGGCATGAGTCTTGCGCCACAATACACTGCCATGAAGGGGAGAGGTGTGAGAGCAGTGAGCACATGGTTGATCAGGGTGATCTGGACAGTCGTACTCATGTTGCTTCATTCACGTCATAACATGCACTAGGTGGTGTCTCTTAAAGTTTGCTCATAGATGTAGTGGAGCCTATAGGATATAAGTGTGGGGGTGTTTCAGAGCCTGTGCGTTCGCTGAGCTGTGTGTGATGGGATTCATGACAGTAGGATGTAGTGGTTTGTGAGTCTGCTACTGCTTTGTCTTATTTATAGTTCCACTGAGAGCGGGCAATTGTGCATGTCAGCTACAGTATCAGTCAAAAGTTTGGACACACCTACTCATTCAAGGGTTTTTCTTAATTTTTTTAAACTATTTTCTACATTGTAGAATAACAGTGGACATCAAAACTATGAAATAACACATATGGAATCATGTAGTAACCAAAACAGTGTTAAACAAAATTCTTTGCCTTGATGACAGCTTTACACACTCTTGGCATTCTCTCAACCAGCTTCACCTGGAATGCTTTTCCAGCAGACTTGAAGGAGTTCACACATATGCTGACCACTTGTTGGCTTATTTTCCTTCGCTCTGAGGTCCAACTCATCCCAAACCATCTCAATTGGGTTGAGGTCGGGTGATTGTGGAGGCCAGGTCATCTGATGCAGCACTCCATCACTCTCCTTCTTGGTCAAATAGCCCTTACACAACCTGGAGGGCCATCCCACTAAGCGCAAACCAGATGGGATGGCGTAACGCTCAGAATGCTGTGGTAGCCATGCTGGTTAAGTGTGCCTTGAATTCTAAATAAATCAGAGTGTCACCAGCAAAGCACCCCCACACCATCACACCTCCTCCTCTATGCTTCACGGTGGGAACCACACATGCAGAGATCATCCGTTCATCTACTCTGCGTCTCACAAAGACACGGAACAAAAAATCTAAAATCTGTACTCATCAGACCAAAGGACAGATTTCCACCGGTCTAATATCCATTGCTCGTGTTTCTTGGCCCAAGCAAGTCTCTTCTTCTTCTTGGTGTCCTTTAGTAGTGGTTTCTTTGCAGAAATTCGACCATGAAGGCCAGATTCACATAGTCTCCTCTGAACAGTTGATGTTGAGATGTGTCTGTTACTTGAACTCTGTGAAGCATTTATTTGGGCTGAAATCTGAGGTGCAGTTAATTGCCAATTTCTGAGGCTGGTAACTCTAATGAACCTATCCTCTGCAGCAGAGGTGACTCTGGGTCTTCCTTTCCTGTGGCGGTCCTCATGAGAGGCAGTTTCATCATAGCGCTTGATGGTTTTTGCGACTGCACTTACTGTAAATATACTTTAAAAGTTCTTGAAATGTTCTGTATTGACTGACCTTCATGTCTTAAAGTAATGATGGACTGTCGTTTCTCTTTGCTTATTTGCGCTGTTCTTGCCATAATATGGACTTGGTCTTTTACCAAATAAGGTTATCTTTTGTATACCAACCCTACCTTGTCACAACACAACTGATTGGCTCAAACGCATTATGAAGGGAAGAAATTCCACAAATTAACTTTTAACAAGGCACACCTGTTAATTGAAATGCATTCCAATGACTACCTTATGAAGCTGGTTGAGAGAATGCCAAGAGTGTGCAAAGCTGTCATCAAGGCAACAGGTGGCTACTTTGAAGAATCTAAAATCGAACACTTTATTGGTTACTACATGATTCCATATGTGTTATTTCATAGTTGATGTCTTCACTATTATAATACAATGTAGTAAAATAGTAAAAATAAAGACAAACCCTTGAATGAGGAGGTGTGTCCACACTTCTGAGTGGTACTGTAGACCATAAGGGATTCTGGTATAGTTTGCTATTGTTTTGATTCATTCAGAGAGGAGAGATGTATGAACAATACCATTAGTTCATTATTTAGCATCTGTTCGTCTGTGAGATTTCTTCTCCTGCTGTTGGGGGTGTTTCTTCTTGAGGCCTGACACCTCAAGACATCAGCTGCTGTGCACAGACGACCAAGAGGATGAAAGTTTGATGTGAGATGAAGAGACTGACGTCCTTTTAGTTTTCTGAAATTCCACAAATTGAAATTCCACAAATTAACTTTTAACAAGGCACACCTGTTAATTGAAATGCAATCCAGGTGACTACCTCATGAAGCTGGATGAGAGAATGCCAAGAGTGCGCAAAGCTGTCATCAAGCCCATGGGTGGCTACTTTGAAGAATCTCAAATATTATTTATAGATATTTTTTTGACTAGGTGTGTTCAAACTTTTGACAGGTACTGTATGTCAATGCCAGTTTGTAAGTAGGGATGTCTCGGTTGGCGTAGGCTGTGTGTTTGTCAGGTGACATCAGAGAGGAAGGGACTGACACTCCTTCCTCGTAACCTCAGGCTGTTCGGTTCCCGACTGAGCTTAGATATGCCAGGGAGGGGAACAGGAGATATTGAGCTGGTGGCTCTGTGATGCGTCGTAGGTGGCTCTGTCTTTCTGATGGTCCTCTCTGTGTGTTGGGCAGATGGTGTTGAGCAGAGCAGCAGGTGATCTCAGCTGGAGATGGTTGGCCCGCAGGGTTTAAAGCACAGCACAGAGTCGACTGGTCAGTGCGAAATATCTACCAGCTCCCCCAAGCTTGCTCTGCTTGCTTGGTTTTAAACTCTCTGTTTGAACAGGTTCCATTAGCATGTTAGCATTCCCACACTAAGTGGATGCTATCTGAGGGCCACTACAGTACACTGGGACTGTGGGAGACGGTTGGGTTCAGCGGTTGGGTTCAGAGTGTGACTCCCTCCCCTCCCTCCTTTGCAGTCATGCAGTGTTAACAGGGAGCCTTAGTTCTGCATTCTCACATTCCTCTGCATCAGGGCAGTGGTGTCATGCTTCCTGTTCCCTGGCAGGGCGGGCGGCAGGGCAGCCAGTCAGGTGACTGGAGTTATGTGAGGCTGATTAGGCAAAACCGAAACAGATACACACGTACCTCTCGCCCCACTGCATCTTGGGAAAGGAACTCGGTTAAATACTCTCACCCGGGAAAGAGAGGGGCCCACAAAGCTGAACACTTATACTGTCTTTGTTTAAGGACATCTTACAAGATGAGGCTTAAGATTGTTCATGTGTGAGACTTAGATTTCTCTGATTTCTCCTCTTAGTCAAATTTCACCACTTCGTCAGAGGAGGTATCAGATAAATCAGCTACAGCACTCAGTGGATTAAGAGATTAAGAGTTCGTGAGGTGTTCCCTTCTCCATGTCTGGGTATTTGTTAGTCTGTTTGTTAGTCCTGCCCTGAGCCGGATCAAGGCTAGCGAACAGACAAGACTTGTTAGTATGCACGGGCTGACTCCTGTAAATATATTCTACTGTGCAGAAATGGCAGGAATTTTTTACTGAGTTTCACCTCTGTGGGACCTCAATAACATCACTGTCAGATGTCCAGTAAGGCTATAAAACGATAGCTCAATCTGCTTCCTTGCCCTTGGAATGCCCTTCTAAAACCAACCACTGGCTGGCATTGACACAAGATTAAATCACCACTCACCAGCCATGATGCCCTGTGACAAAGACTAGTTCCCTAACTTTGAACCCCCTTAGAAGTAGCTTCTAGGTGGCAGCCCACTGGGCACACACTGGTTGAATCAACGTCGTTTCAATGAAATAACGTTGAACCAACGTGGAGTAGACGTTGAATGGACATCGGTGCCCAGAGGGAGCAAAGCCAGTGTGTTCGTGATCTGACTCGTAGTGAATTTGCATAAATAAATAAGCCTATGTGAGAATCGGCCTGTTTTGTGCTGGTGTGTTGCACTTTGTACCACCCCTGGTAATACAGGAGTATCTATCTACAGTAGGAGGCTGCATCCACTGTGCTGTTGAATGTAACAAATGACCTGCCTATTCCAGGTGCTGACACTAATGTATTCATCATGGGGGTGATGACCCCCTCGGCACGATTGGCCACTATACTTAATCCATCACTTGGATGTCTGCGATCTGTTTAGCATTCCTAAATGTTGCTGATGTTCCAGCGACAAATCAAATACATTACGGTCGCCCCTAATACGTGTCTGACTGGGGGGGGCTATCTGCACATCTGAGCCGGAGGAGCTGGACCAGAATGAAAACATTTCTGTCCTCTAAAATCAATGCACTGTAAGCCTATTCCAATATATGTAGTTGTGGCTGTCTGATCATCAGCCTCCTGCAGACGCTGGGTGAGCGTGCACTCATCACAGACTCATGGGAATCTGCCAATTAGACGCCATAAAGCGCCGAAGATGAAGCCGTAAAGAAGGCAGCCTTCAGGTAGTCAGAGAGACAGTTCTGTTCCGACAGGGGGAGAATACATCTGACTTATAACAGGCTGGATTGTGCTGAATACCAGGGGAAATAGCTGTAATATGGGCTGTATGTTACACCTGCCACAGGGGCTGTCGGTCATGGTCAAGGTTGGAGTGAGGGATTGGGGATTTAACTTGGAAGCATTGTTCAGGTTTTAATCTGATCTGAGACAGTTCTTGGTGGGCCTGAGAAATGGTCCGAATTTTAGGGTAAGGGTTCAATTGTGGCATTAGTGATGTAGTTGGAATGAAGGACAAGCTATACTCTCTGCACCCTACTGAAGCATGGAGAGGATTGTGGACTTTTACCGGCTGAAAGACCCCTTTCGATAGTGCACATGCTTCTAGTCAGTTTGAAAGGGAATAACCTCCAACACTTCTTAATACAAAGTAATTTATACTCAACTTTTCTCTGCAGGTGAGAGAAGTGAAACCATGTTAGTTTATGCTGCCTACAGAGCCCTGTGAGGAAGAGTAGTTCTCACCATCTGGCCTGAGTTTGGTAGAGGCTCCAGCTCTCTCATTACCTCATGGTGCTCTGGAGCAGTAGAACTAAAGGCTGGGAACAGAGCTGCAGGGGAAAGCCCCACCTCCTCACCCCCTCTCTCCCCCTTCTCTCCTGGGACCACCCGTCTTCCTGTTCCCTCTCCACAGAGAAAGTATGCCCTGTGCTGAGCCAGAACCTCCCTCTCCTCCCCCACCCTCCTAACTCCCTGCCTGGCCTCCCCCAGCCACGCCCTGTCTGTGGCCAATGCAGCGTGAGAGGAACTGTGTCCAAACAATAGCCAGAGGCAAGGCTGGCCTCTCTGTCTCTTTCTCTTTCTCCCTCTCTTTCTCTCTTGCTCTTTTTCTCTCTCTCTACCCCTCTCTCTCTCTCTCTCTCTCTCTCTCCAGAGGAAAGGCTAATCATCCCTTCAGCTCACAGAGAGCTCCAGGGGCTCCAGCTCCATTGCTAGCCCAGCCCCGAGGCACTGAGGCAGTGAGGCATCACCTCACTGGGGAAGAATGGGAGCTGGACCCCTATGATGTTGACCATGGCCTTGTGTGATGAGAGGGAGACACCTGCAGATCGAAGAGCTATTTTCTTCTTGAGAAATACAGTAAAACCTTACTCGGGGTTTGATGAATTGGGAATTGAAGAAATTAGATTTTGCTGCAATACTTTCATTGAAATTCGGATTTCATGTATAGAATACAGGTCTGCAAAATCAATTGCACATATGCAGTTTAGTGTCTCTCTTGACTAGACTAGTAGGATTTGTGTTTACATTGTCAGCCGTTGTTCTACAGTGTCTGGTAGTGGCTTGTAATACATAATGACTCTATTGTTGTCTATCTGTTCCCTCTGTTAATAAGGCTAGGCCTGGTAATGAGTCCATTGAGACTGAGCCAGGCACGTTGCAGACAGACAGGCCTGTATCAGTGTGAACAGTAGTACATGCAAACTGATGGAGTGATGATGAACAGAGATGTTCCATCCCGACTACAAGATGTTTAGGTGTTTTTGAGGAGGAAGCCGGCTGGGTGCAGGTTCCTGTTTATGTTCAGGTAGGGATAGTCAAGACATGCGAGATGGGGATTACAGTGCCTTGCAAAAGTATTCATCCCCCTTGGCATTTTTCCTATTTTGTTGCATTACAACCTGTAATTTAAATATATTTTTATTTGGATTTCATGTGATGGACATACACAAAATAGTTCAAATTGGTGAAGTGAAATGAAAAAATATTAAAATGGAAAAGTGGTGTGTGCATATTTATTCACCCCCTTTTCTTTGAAGCCCCTAAATAAGATCTGGTGCAACCAATTACATTCAGAAGTCACATAATTAGTTAAATACAGCCCACCTGTGTGCAATCTAAGTGTCACATGATCTCAGTATATATACACCTGTTCCCGAAAGGCCCCAGAGTCTGCAACACCACTAAGCAAGGGGCACCACCAAGCAAGTGGCACCATGAAGACCAAGGAGCTCTCCAACAGGTCAGGGACAAAGATGTGGAGAAGTACAGATCAGGGTTGTGTAATAAAAAAAAATATCAGGAACTTTGAACATCCCACTAAGCACCATTAAATCCATTATAATTTTTTTTTTAAGAATATGGCACCACAACAAACCTGCCAAGAGAGGGCCGCCCACCAAAACTCACAGACCAGGTAAGGAGGGCATTAATCAGAGAGGCAACAAAGAGACCAAAGACAACCCTGAAGGAGCTGCAAAGCTCCACAGCGGAGATTGGAGCATCTGTCTATAGGACCACTTTAACTGTACATTCCACAGAGCTGGGCTTTACGGATGAGTGGCCAGAAAAAAGCCATTGCTTAAAGAAAAAAATAAGCAAACACGTTTGGTGTTCGCCAAAAGGCGTGTGGGAGACTCCCCAAACATATGGAAGAAGGTACTCTGGTCTGATGAGACTACAATTGAGCTTTTTGGCCATCAAGGAAAACGCTATGTCTGGCACAAACCCAACACCTCTCATCACCCCGAGAAAACCATCCCCACAGTGAAGCATGGTGGTGGCAGCATCATGCTGTAGGGATGTTTTTCATCGACAAGGACTGGGAAACTGGTCAGAATTGAAGGGATGATGGATGGTGCTAAATACAGTGAAATTCTTGAGGGAAACCTGTTTCAGTCTTCCAGAGATTTGAGACCGGGACGGAGGTTCACCTTCCAGCAGGACAATGACCCTAAGCATACTGCTAAAGCAACACTCGAGTGGTTTAAGGGGAAACATTTAAATGTCTTGGAATGGCCTAGTCAAAGCCCAGACCTCAATCCAATTGAGAATCTGTGGTATGACTTAAAGATTGCTGTACACCAGTGGAACCCATCTGACTTTAAGGAGCTGGAGCAGTTTTGCCCTGAAGAATGGGCAAAAATCCCAGTGGCTAGATGTGCCAAGCTTATAGAGACATACCCCAAGACACTTGCAGCTGTAATTGCTGCAAAAGGTGGCTCTACAAAGTATTGACTTTGGGGGGGGATGAATAGGTATGCACGCTCAAGTTTTCAGTTTTTTTGTGTTATTTCTTGTTTGTTTCACAATATAACATATTTTGCATCTTCAAAGTGGTAGGCATGTTGTGTAAATCAAATGATACAAACCCCCCAAAAATATATTTTAATTCCAGGTTGTAAGGCAACAAAATAGGAAAAATGCCAAGGGGGATGAATACTTTCGCAAGCCACTGTATGTTTACGTTTTTGGGTCCATATTGGTTTAGTCACCATCATTCAATTGAAGGTCCGGGTTGACAAGGCATAGGGGTTAGTGAAGAGGTGTAAAGTGGAATGTGTGGATTCCATTGGGGTCAAAAGTTCCTGATGAAAAGTGACCTCGACTTGATTTGGGATTGATGGAGTTGGAAGACAGGGAGAGTCAGAAATGTGTCCCTCTTTCTACCTGGTGAGGGGACATACCTCCCTTCTGGGACCCTGCCTGCTCTGCCTGGTGAGGGGCCACATTTCTCCCTCTGGGGCCCTGCCTGGTGAAGGGCCACATTTCTCCCTCTGGGGCCCTGCCTGGTGAGGGGCCACACTTCTCCCTCTGGGGCCCTGCCTGCCCTGCCTGATGCTGCAGCTGGTGATGGTAGCTCTTCTCTTCAGCTGGACAGCAGATGGCCTCGGTGGCAACGCCAGGCAGCCAATGACATCAACTGCTTCTTAATGGAGCCGACTGAGTCTGAGGCTGGCAGTGGAGCAGAACCAAGAGTGAGGAGACACACTGAGCCAAGCTGATACTTTCACATGTTGGAGTTGGAAGTGAGCGAAAGTCAATTCAAGGAGAAACTAAGAGTGTTTTTGAACCATACAATTAACTATTTGATACTGTAGATTCCTTCCCATTATAATTCCCTGCCATTGTGATGATATTGTTAATATGCTTTAACCACTGTTTTACATAGATAGCTAGATGCCTCCATTTCTAGTAAATTAATTTCATTCATGAAAGACAACGTTTTATTGGTTTTCCACTCTTCTCTAATTCTATTCCGCATCCCACATGAGTTAGCTGAATAGTTAAGACATGGTTTAATGGGGACTTCCTGGGTCTGTTGTGGTCATGGCTGGGTCACGACTGTCTGTCTGAGGATGCCCTTTATTAGCTGGGACTAGGACTGAGCTGGGGCAGCTGCTGCTGTTGCTGCATGGGAAGATTCCTCCGTTCTCCCCCTCTTCAGTTCCCTCCCTCTCTTCAGTTCCCTCCCTCTCTTCAGTTCCCTCCCTCTCTTCAGTTCCCCTCACTTGGCCCCCTCATCATAACATTATCAGCAGTGACACACTGCATAGTTCCTTTCCCGACGATGGGGGGAGAAAGGAGCTTTGCTACAGGAAATGAGGCAATAAGCATCCTTCATGTCCTTTCTGTCTTGGTGGGAACCTGGGGTTTATTACGCCCCATATTTCAGAGCGGAGGGTTTGTTTTATGTATTGGGTGAAATAATGCTTCCTGTTCCGGTTTATGCAATCTGTAGCAAATGTGTATCTGGAGAGGATCAGGAGGTGGGTCCAGGAAGGGGGTAGCTATCTCACTGAGGATGGGTCGGCCCTGTTACTGTGTGATTGTGATTGTAGGAGACGCTGCTTTAACTAGGGGGACTGGGGCTGATGCAGGTGCCTGCCTTGGTCTATGCGTGACTTAACACTGATGAGATGAGAGCAGACAGATTGAGTGTGTTCCTCTGTGGGGGATGGTAAAGAGAGGGTGGGTGGGGGGGGGGGGGGGGCATCTCTCAAGGAACTGGCGCTTCTCTAATGATATGGGCAGGACAGGCCTATGTCCAGAGGCAAGTGGACCATGATGATACAAACCACTCTGGGATTCTGCTGTGTTAGACATATTAGACAGAGTGGGAGCAGAAGGCAGGGACAAGGAGGCAAAGAAATGTTTAACAGTGAAGTCCAGTCCAGTGCACTCCCTTGAGTGGGTGTAGCGTGGCCATGTGATGGAACTCTCCCTCTCTCCCTCCCTCTCTGCCTCCCTCCCCTCTCCCCGTCTTTCTCGTCCTCTCCACGGGAGGCCCAGATAATGATCCCATGTTTAAGAATCCAGCTCCCCTTTCTCCTCCCTGTCTCCCCCTCACCAGCTCCACACATCTAACCCTCCGTTTTCACCTTAAATCATCCAAATCTTTGTTGAGTCCAGACTTCAAACGGCTGTAACTTAGTGAGAGTTTGGGTGGAAGGATCGGGCATGCAGGCGCTCCTCTGAACAGTCCCTCAGCTCATCCTATTAAAATGCCTCATTGCTTTGGCAGAGGAGCCTTTTATTGCTGCTGGTACATATTGTTGCCTTGGCTGCAGTATAAATCCCTTCTCCAATGAGCAGTGACTTACTGCATGCGCAGGAAAATGAGTTTGAGGAAGTGCAGAGGCTGAGCCCCCTGCAACCAGGGGACACAATGCGTGGCATTCCAACCATAGCACCGCCTGGAGTTTGCTGAATGGCATTGGCACTTGGATTTGGACCGGTGCTATTGTCATATGACACAAAAATAGAGGTGAGTTTGGCCTTTGAAAGAACAATGCAGAAAATCCCTCATACCTACTTGTAAAAGATGGTGGTGGATCTTTGATGTTATGGGCCTATTTTGCTTCCACTTGTCCCTGGGGGCTTGTTAAGGTCGATGGCATCATGAACTTTACCAAGTACCGGGACATTTTAGCCAAAAACCTGGTAGCGTCTGCCAGGAAGCTGAAACTTGGCCACAGTTGGATCTTCCAGCAAGACAATAACCCCAAGCACACATCAAAATCCACAAATAAATGGTTAATTGATCACAAAATCACTATTTTGCAACTGCCATCTCAGTCTCCCGACTAGAACCCCATTGAAACCTGTGGTTTGAATTGAAGAGTACAGTCCATAAGTGGAGACGAAGGATATCAAGGATCTGGAAAGATTATGTATGAAGGAATGGTCTAAAATCCCTTCCAATGTTTTCTCCAATCTCATAAAACATTTTAGAAAAAGGCATAGTATTGAAAACAGGGGTGCCAATCATTTTGACCCCTATCTTTTTGTACTTGTTAAACAAAATATATTTTTCTGAGCTATTGTATTAGTATAAAGGAATAACAATGTATTTTTTTGTTGTTGCATACAATATAGTATTTGTATTCTTTATTTTATACAGTCTTTTTTGCTCATCTTTATCACGGGTGCCAATCATTCTAGACCCCACTGTATATGCAAAAAAAAACATTTCCAATTCACACATGCGTATTAATACACACTTGACATGTGTGAAATAGGACAAATATAAGCACCCACCAAATAATTATTATTACACACACACACACACCAGACCCGACTGTGTTCAACTTCAAGGATAGCCCGAGGGCTGAATCGTGACTTGAAAAATGCTCAGCGTAACTCAAACCTTCACAACAATCCTCCGTTGACATCGATTCATGATTTATACGAAAGTTGGAGTTAGCCACTCATACATCAAGTCCAGGTGTCAGGCTAAGTGCATGCTGGTTTGCACTGCATCCCTACTGTCATTCACAGAAAATTTGGTTAGATTTGTTTTACCGAAATGAATGCCCATGGAGTCATGTTGGGCACTTCTAATTGACCTCCCATAGAGTTCTTTGAGATACCTACTCTCCTCCCAGACTACAGCAGACAGTGTTGATGTTTTAAACACTGCACCCCACTGCTCACTGCACCAGTCTGTTCACAATACCCCTGTAACGAATCAAATATAAGTTAGGAGAAATCAATTTGAGTAACTTTATAGGACAACAACCATGATTTAATGATTCTGATACTGTGTGCACCTTGAAAGTTTGAGGCATTTTTTTTTTGGTGTGTCGTAAAGTCATGCTCTATTTTCCATCACTTGAAATCTGAAAATCTTTTGACACGTCGTTATTACAGGAGTCTCTTCCTCCTTTTCAATTGTGTTTGTCTGCCGCTGAAATGCGTTAGCAGGTTTCCCCGTTTTTTTATGCCGAGGAGACTCTACACAAATATTTACCTGGACCCCAATTACCCTGACATTATGACGGCACACAAGACACACACACAACCACACAACCACACACACAGTTTATCTTCTCTGAGGCCTATGTTCCTGTATGTCTGTAAATGGAATGTGTTTATACTGTCTGTCTGCCTGCCTCCTCAAACCAGATGTGTTTACTTACTATTACCCCAGGAGGTTGAAACATGAACTATTTGGAAGACAAAGTTCAGACAGTTGTGGTCAAGAACTCGTGAGCTAACTAATCCTTGTCAGGTCGTTACATCCATCCCTATCCTCTCCCACTAATGTTACTACACTCCAATTGTATAAATACACTCCAACTTCAGGCAGTTGAGATGGCCTACTGACATCCAAATCAGACTATCCCCTTTAATATCAACACTAACCATCCACCTAAACTCCACACTCCAATTCCTACCCTAAATACAGACTTCCTGCCCTTTATTCTACTGTAACGCCCAGCCAGGCATACCCAGCCCTCAGTCTCAGAGACCGTGCTTAGTTCCTATTCTAAACCCTCCCACTCCATCCCTCTCCCATTATTATTCTGGGGGCCCGCCCTCTACTGTTGCCCGTATTGGCCTTCTCAAAGTCAGGCTCATAGCAGCTCCTTAGAGGACAGATTCTAGTGGGTAGAATCTTCCATTCTGGCAACCGAACAATGAATTCCATTCAGCATGGCCGTTCCAACCGGTGGGTGTGTGGTTTCGGGGGGATTCAGACTGAAGGGTTTCCCACAAACCCCTCTAATTAACCACGACCAGAGACTCAGCTGCTCGCTCCGTCCAGAAATGTGCTCCCCAAACCAGAACTGCTTCTGTTCCATCCAGCCTGCTCTGTGAAACCCTTCCATATTTCCACAGGCGGGCAAATGTGCAGTGTACCAGAGAGAGAGAGAGAGAGAGAGCTGATGGGAATGAAACTTCAAATTGGTCTATTTCCCCCAAATTACATGGTGAAGGTTGGGCCATCAAAGCCTGTATATGCTGAGGAGAGATGGAAGATGCTGTCTGTCTGTCTGCCTCTCTGTCTTGAGGAGGGAGATAAATTCTTCCATGGTTATTCCATGGTGTGTGAGCTGAGACAGACGTTATTACTTTCCCTTTTATAAGGTTAATGTGTGCCCCAGGGCAAGAGCATGCCGGCTCAATCGTCCACATGAGAGGAGAGGAGTGTGGGTAATTTACTGTGCGTGGCTGGTGGCTCAGTGAGGCAATCTGGAGAGAGGAGACGGGAGAAGGGAACCACCCTCCATGGTCTCACTGCTCCTAATGGACCAACAGGCTGGGGTTGGAGGAAGGAAGAGAAGGATTGATTTTTAGAGCAGTCCATAAAGCATGGTACCTCAGTACTGTTATAACAATGGCAAACACAGGCATCATTAGGCTGTTATTAGGGCTGAGGGGGTGGTCTGAGAGGTAGGGGGAGATGTCAGGACTGGGGGTAATTTACAGGTGGGATAAAAACACACCTGCAGTCCCAAGGCAAAGTCTTTCCCTGGCTAGAGTGCTCTGTTTTTACCCAGTTAGCTGCAAGAGCTGGAGGAGCTGTGTGTGCATGCATGTATGTGTGTTTGTGTCTCCTTAGTTTGGTCGCACACACACGGAACAACATGACCCACATTAGCTGAATTCCCTCGGTGACAGCCTGAGATGTGTTTTCAACCCTGTTCTCCCAGAGAGAATGTCATTTTCAAAGGGTGTGAAAACGCAACAAGCTCACATGAGTAGAGAGAGAGAGAGCGAGAGAGAGAGAAAGTATTTAAATTGATGCGAAGAGAGGAGACAGAGATAGACTTCACACTGTAACAAGAGGGAAGTGGAGAGCAGCACCTCTCATGGGTGAGGTAACAGGTTATAGTATTGAGTCTCACAGCATATGAAGAGGATGGGAACATTTTAATGATTCAGAAATTGTGTTCTGTCTCCTGATTGACACTATTAGACTGAACCCCCCTCCTCCCTCCCCAGCAATACCACAGTTATCCCGTGGTAGGGCAGTGGGTTAATGACCTGACTGCAGAGCTGAAGCTTGCAGGTTCAATCCCACATATTCTTTAACCATGTTTCTATTGAAAAGCGCTAAAAGAGAGGATGTCTTCATTTCTTCAGATTTATAAAATCAGAAATGGAATAAGCGTAGATAATAAAACATTGTGTAAAAATGTAATATGTTCAACTTTTTTTTATTTGAAACGTACCTGATATAATTCCTACTTTGAAGTTCTTGATATGGTCCTCCTGTCTTATTTTTCATGATCTGAAAAGCAAAAGTGATCCTAGATCAGTACTCATAGTCTATATCTGGGCCCAGGGGTACGCAGCATATAAAGAGTATGATGGTGAATAACCCAGTTACCAGTATTTCCCTGTGTTAGTTAAGGCTAAAAAGGAAGCATGGAATTCCTGATCGACCGTTCTGCCATGGCTATATACTGAAAAAATAAGATGTAAGAGCGCTTCCCTGCTGGTACAGAGGATAAAAGACCTGGCTTAGGAACCAAACATTTAAGGTTCAAACCCCACATTTTTTGATTGTCAGCATATGAAGTGTAAAAAAGATGGTTGTGTTTGTATTATTAAATGCTGTTCATTCAATTAAAATGGCATGTGTCTATATATCACCTTCAAATGCAAAGTGTCATTAAATCTGGAGAGAAACATAATGGGGATGTATTCCAATCTGCTTTCTGATGCTTTTAAGGAGCTACACATTTGCATGCTGAGAATGTTGTGGTAATATTAGGTCAAACTTAAACATAACATTTTCGAAATGTTAAACCGAAAACGAATGAAAACTATGAACGTGATAAAAACGGACTTGTGGAACATTGTGCAACGTTGTGGGAATGTAAAGTGCAGCCTATGCGAATATCAAAAGGATATTCTTGCAACAACCTAGACAACTCCCATAACCTAATTAAATGTTCTGGGAACTGTTAAAGAACTTAGGCCAGGTGTTCTGTCACTATTCGTACAACATTGTAGGAATGTCCTGTGTAACCTAACTTAAACATTGTATGAATGTCATCAAAACTGAGCTTGTTTTGGGAACCTATCTCTCATAATGTACCCAGACTTTCCCCACAACCTAAATAAATGTTCTGGGAACCTTTAAAGAACTCAGGAAGGCTGTTCTGTCAACCTTCTTGCAACATCAAAGGAATGTTTTGTGCACCCTGATACAAACATTCTCTGAATGTCAGCACAAACGGACAGTTTTAGTGTCTCTTGTCATATCCCAGAAATATTACCACAGCCTAAAGAAACATTCTGGGAACCTTTTAAAGAACAGACGAAATATACAAACATTCTATAATCATCAGCACGCCTGGACAGTTTTTGTGATATGAGAACATTTGCCAGGACCTAATGAATGTTCTAGGGACTTTCACAGAACCAATTTTGGTTTTCTGGGGAGTGTTGACCTTTTCAGAAAGTCAATGAGAGCCCAATCAGGTTTATGCTGGTTTCACAATGTTCCCATACTGCCTGGCTGGCCTTTATGAATAAATAAAGTTCAAGTACCTGCATAGAACAGTGCTGCAGCAGTAGGTGAAGTCATTATCAGTCTACTCTAGATGATCAGGTTTGTAATCATTTCAGTGAACGTGCTGTACGGTATTGTATAGTAAAGCATGTACGAGACGTACGGTTTAGGACATGTGGTTCTTTGCCCATCAGACTTGGCGATCAGTTTCCCCTCTGAGAGTAAAGATAGCTGCTCTTTCTGCACCCCATGTGTTTACATTTCAATTACTGTCTTATTGGCGTCTGACAAGCCAACACATTTTTACCAATCTATCTAACTGGCCTCTCCCATTCCAAACCCAATTCTTAATCCAAACCAGAGGGGGAATTCCTGGATCCTGTTGTGGAATCAAACATCTCTCCACAATAATTACATACACATGTCAAGGAGGTTTTATGATCCACAAGTTTTGTAAAGTGTTTTTGGAAGTGGGAATGTGGGAATTTAGTTTCCCGCCAAGTGTGTCGTCTGTCCTATGCAGATGCAGTGTTTAGACAGCTTGAGTAAGGCCATACACACATTCCATTAGTGTGTGACGTTCGTTCAGTTTGTAGTGAGCAGTCCAGCATTTGGAGTGTTATCTTTGTTAATGTCCTCCATCATGTCAATGTCAATGTGACATTAGTGTTAAGCCTTTGTCGACTTGTCATTAGTGTTAAGCCTTTGTCGACGTGTCATTAGTGTTAAGCTTTGTCGACGTGACATTACTGTTAAGCCTTTGTCGACGTGTCATTAGTGTTAAGCCTTTGTCGACGTGACAGTAGTGTTAAGCCTTTGTTAACGTGACAGTAGTGTTAAGCCTTTGTCAACGTGACAGTAGTGTTAAGCCTTCGTTGAAGTATCATTAGTGTTAAGCCTTTGTCGGCGTGTCATTAGTGTTAAGCTTTGTCGACGTGACATTACTGTTAAGCCTTTGTCGACGTGTCATTAGTGTTAAGCCTTTGTCGGCGTGTCATTAGTGTTAAGCCTTTGTCGGCGTGTCATTAGTGTTAAGCCTTTGTCGACGTGACAGTAGTGTTAAGCCTTTGTCGACGTGACAGTAGTGTTAAGCCTTTGTTGACGTGACAGTAGTGTTAAGCCTTTGTTAACGTGACAGTAGTGTTAAGCCTTTGTCAACTTGACAGGAGTGTTAAGCCTTCGTTGAAGTATCATTAGTGTTATGCCTTCGTTGACGTGTCATTAGTGTTAAGCCTTCGTTGATATGTCATTAGTGTTAAGCCTTTGTCGACGTGACATTAGCGTTAAGCCTTTGGATATGTTTGGATCTTTCTTTGTGGAGTTGTAATGGTGGTTGTTTTAGTGGCTTTGACATTGGTGGGTTTGTCAGTGTGTGCCATTTGCTTTGTGACGGTGCTAGTTATGCCTCTTGAGTCTTCACTGTTGAAGTGGCATTCAAGTACTTTGTTTCTTTCACCAGAAGTTGGCTAGCTCAGTCACATTTTCAATTCTCTGTGTGTTTTCTTGCAAACTTGTGTTTCTTTATTTTCCATTTCTTTGTTCGTGTTGTTCAGAACTTTAAAACAACAGCCTTGTCCAAAGTTGATTTATTATCCTTTACAAGCACAGATGGTATTTGTTGTATTTGATGGGAAAATATACTTGGCTGTGGCCTGCTTTTCCGGCACTATTGGGGAGAGAGACGGAGAGGGATGGAAAGAGAGAGAGAGAGCGAGAGATAATACAAAAAGAATGATGTATGTGGGTAATGGACTGTTCAATGACAGAGCAGCCCTGATGCAGTTTAGGGCGGTGCATTCTCTGTAGATGACCACGCAGAATACCAAACAATAAGACAATTAAGATTAGACGATTACTCCAATTCTAGTAACAAGATTTCTCTCTGGAATATGTCTTAATTGACACGGTCAAGGAAGAGAACCATGTCCATTCAGAGAACTGAGAACTGTCATGCATCTTTCATCAGCTGGTGATGTATAGATTATATTACATTTTTTCTCAAGAGTCGTTGTGCTAGTGGGGGTGTTGGGAGGATATGTGTGTGCATGTGTGTGCATGTGTGTGTGTGTTTGTGTGAATTATGCAGCCCTGGAGCCTTCAGTGCTAATGTGATGAGCAGTGCAGCAGCCGAGGGGCGCGTGCTTCACCATTGTGCGAGACAAGTAATGAGTGTATGGTAATATGCATGCAGACTTTAATTGGGCGAAATGAGCGGGCTGAAGAGGCTACTCCATCATGATGTGGATGAGTAGAGAGGCAGGTGACAGAGAGTGGAGAAAGAGCTAATAGGTTTCCTTTCATCCCTCTGCTGCTCCTGTCTGTCCATATGTCTCTAGCAGGCAGCTGCATGAAGCCACTGGAACGTTATTGCCTCAGTTGTTGACTTGAGATTGATAATGAAAGGACCGTTCTGATAATGAAAGGACCGTTCTGAAGAAGGGAAAAAACTCTCAGAGAAAAAGGCTCCCTTCTTGGGATGTCTATAATCCCAGCTCTCACTCTTTCATGTAACGACTGTGTGTGTAACGTCAGAGGTGCAACGTCACAGGTGTAACGTCAGAGGTGCAACGTCAGAGGTGTAACGTCAGAGGTGTAACGTCAGAGGTGTAACGTCAGAGGTGTAACGTCAGAGGTGTAACGTCAGAGGTGTAACGTCAGAGGTGCAACGTCACAGGTGTAACGTCAGAGGTGTAACGTCAGAGGTGTAACGTCAGAGGTGTAACGTCAGAGGTGTAACGTCAGAGGTGTAACGTCAGAGGTGCAACGTCACAGGTGTAACGTCAGAGGTGCAACGTCAGAGGTGCAACGTCACAGGTGTAACGTCAGAGGTGTAACGTCAGAGGTGTAACGTCAGAGGTGTAACGTCAGAGGTGCAACGTCAGAGGTGTAACGTCAGAGGTGTAACGTCAGAGGTGTAACGTCAGAGGTGTAACGTCAGAGGTGTAACGTCAGAGGTGTAACGTCAGAGGTGTAACGTCACAGGTGTAACGTCAGAGGTGCAACGTCAGAGGTGCAACGTCAGAGGTGTAACGTCAGAGGTGTAACATCACAGGTGTAAGTTATTTGTACAGTATATGTGTACCTTTCAGTGTGCACTGGTGTTTTACGTGGTCAAACAATGTCACATTGCAGTTCCCAAAGGGCCTTACTAACTGACATCTATAGATGGCTGCAGGTTCAACTAATTCTCACTTTCAGCACACACACACACACACACACCCCTGGCTGACTGAATGTCTTGCAGGGATGGAAGCTGAAGTGTCTGATAACTTCGCTAGTCATTATCGTTAATGGCAGTGATTATCACATTCAAGGGTGGTTCTCGGTTTGCTCTGCCTAAGATGACATACTGGACTATAGTTGCGCTACTGCAGGATGAGTGGACCTGGATCTACTACTAGATGTGTACCAGGAGTGTTGTATGGTGAGATATGTGCATAGACTCCTACTCAGAATCCCTTTAACACCGCTGTCTCTGATTTAAAATTTCAAAGGATTACAACAATATTGTAGGAGGCATTTACATATGGCGCCGTGTCACACTCATGTCTTAGCACTGTAATACAGGAAGGCTCAACCTATACGATTACACTGTTTAGTGGTGTCATGGCTGGTGATTGGCTGGGTGGTGTGTAGCCCAGAGAGAGATGGCCCATCTGGCGTGCCGTGTGACCCCTGGTGGGGTCGTTGGGGGGGCGGGGAAGGGTGGATCAAAGTGCGGGTCACCAGCAGGAGGCTGATGAGAGCAGAAGAGGTGGGGGATGGGGACGGGTGGGGGCGGGGACAGATTGCCATGGTAATCTGAATCCCTCATCTGGGATAAGCAAACGGAAGCAGCATCAGCGTAGAGAGGGAGGAAAAAGGGAGGACATGGACTTTCCCCTTGGTGTGGAGGGCAGAGAGGATGTTGCGGCCTAGCTGTGTTCCGTGGGAGCTGGATGGACAGGACGGGATTGGAGGTAAATCAGAAAATACGCAGCTCTCTGTCGCAGTCAGTGTCAGATATGGCAGCAGTAGGCTAATCCAGAGATGGATGAATGGAGGATCTGTCCAGGCCTCGTAACATTACTACCCCGGCTTTGTTTAAGCCACTTCTCTGTCACCTCTCTGAGCAGTGTATTGGGATTCGCACAGAGACAGTGCCTTCAGAAAGTATTCACACCCCTGGACTTTTTACACATTTTGTTGTTTTACAGCCTGAATTTAAAATGGATTACATTTAGATTTTTTGGTCACTGGCTTACGCACAATATCCCATAATGTCAATGTGTAATTATGTTTTTAGATAAATAAATAAAAATCATTAAAAATGAAAAGCTGAAATGTCTTGAGTCAATAATTACTCAACCCCTTTGTTATAGCAAGCCTAAATAAGTTCAGGAGTAGACGTTTGTTTAAGTCTCATAATACGTTGCATGGACTCTGTGTGCAATAATAGTGTTTAACATGACTTTTGAATGACTATGTCATCTCTGTACCCCACACATACAATTATCTTTAAGGTCCCTCGGTCGAGCAGTGAATTTCAAACGGATTCAACCACAAAGACCAGGGAGGTATTTAATTTTCAATACATTTGCAAACATTTCTAAAAACATGTTTTCACTTTGTCATTATGGGGTATTGTGTGTACATGGGTGAAAAACAAATATACTTAATACATTTTGAATTCAGGCTGTAACACAACAAAATGTGGAGTAAGTCAAGGGGTGTGAATACCTTCTGAAGGCACTGTATCTACTGTAACATGTGATGCCATCGTTTAGCCTTGTGGTCAGCAATATGTGGACATCTGATCCCAAACGTTGTGTGTGCGCTTGTGTTGGTGCGAGCGTGCGTTCGTTCTTGTGTGTGTCAAGAGCGGGGTTACAGACAGATTGGCTGGGTGTAACACTGGTGGGTGTCGCCACGGAGCCATGATGACAGAAACAGGAAGTGTATAGAGGAGTGCCTATGAGGAGGTGGAAATTGAGCAAGTTGAGGAGAATAAATTGCTTGGAGTAACCCTGTATTGTAAACTGTCATGGTCAATCATATTGATGCAGCAGTAGCTACAATGGGGAGAGGCCTGTCCATAATAAACCACTGCTCTGCTTTCTTAACAACGCTATTAACAAGGCAGGTCCTGCAGGCCCTAGTTTCACCTGAACAACTGTTCAGTCGTGTGGTCAGGTGCCAGCCACAAAGAGAGACTTAGGAAAATTACAATTGGCCCAGAACAGGGCAGCACGGCTGGCCCTTAAATGTACATGAAGAGCTAACATTAATAATATGCTTGTCAGTCTCTCCTGGCTCAAAGTAGAGAAGAGATTGACTTTGTCACTACTTGTATTTGTGAGAAGTATTGACATGTTGAATGCACCGAGCTGTCTGTTTAAACTACTAGCACACAGCTCGAACACCCATGCATACCCCACAAGACATGCCACCGGAGGTCTCTTCACAATCCCCAAGTCAAGAACAGACTATGGGAGGCACACAGTACTACATAGAGCCATGACTACGTGGAACTCTATTCCACATCAAGTAACTGCAAGCAGTAGAAAGATTTAAAAACAGATAAAAATACACTGTATGGAACAGCGGGGACTGTCAAGAGACACACACACAGGCACAGACACACACATAGGTGGCCGATGTGAAATGGCTAGCTAGTTAGCGGTGGTGCGCGCTAATAGTGTTTCAGTCACTCGCTCTGAGACCTAGAAGCAGAGCAAGGGGAACAACTCCTTTGTGGAGCGATGGGTAACGATGCTTCGTGGGTGACTGTTGTTGATATGTGCAGAGGGTCCCTGGTTCGTGCCCGGGGCGAGGGGACGGACTAAAGCTATACTATTACACACACACATGATAACATACGCACTATACACACACGTTCACATGGATTTTGTGTTGTAGAAATGTAGCAGTAGAGTAATGGCCTGAGGGCACACACTTAATGTGTTGTGAAATGTATTGTAATGTTTTTAAAATGGACTGCCTTAATTTTGCTGGACCCCAGGAAGAGTAGCTGCTGCCTTGGCAACAGCTAATGGGGATCCATAAATACAAATACAAACCTCAGTGTGATCTAAATGGATGAGGACTGAGCTGGCGTTCTCTCTTTCTCTACCACTTTCAGTGAGGTTTGAATGGCCTCATGCACAGATGAGGGAATTTCCTGTAATAGAGCTCTGATTGAGGAATTTGCCTGTGGAGCGCATACTGTAAAAACCACTTAGGTTCTTAGGAGAAGTCTGTCGCTACAGAAAATTATCTGCAGCCCACTAAACTGATGTATTTTATTCTCATTTGGGGACTTTACCCTTTTCAGAAATTCCTAAGCGGTAAATTAGCCTGCGATCCCCATATCTCATTTATCTAAAGGCAGACTGACATTTCTGGGCCAGGATCCGATGTTGCAGAACACTGCTCAGAGGAGAGCTGGTTAGTTTAGCTAGGAAGCAACAACCACCGGCTCATTGATCCAGTTATTTGATAGGAGGGGTGAGTGTTCTGGTTGGATGTGTTGGGCATTGGCATTTCTTCACTTTTTATTGTCATTTCTTTGTATTTTATTGAATATTAAAACATACAATCTACCTGCAGTGAAGCTGCGCAGCACTTCGTGAAGTATTCAGACCCCTTGACTTTTTCAAAATGTTGTTACGTTACAGCCTTGTTTTAAAATGGATTAAATAAAGTAAAAATCCTCAGCAATCTACACACAATGCCCCATAATGACAAAGCGAAAACAGATTTGTAGAAATTTTAGCAAATTAATAAAAAATCGAAAACAGAAATACCTTATTTACATAAGTATTCAGACCCTTTGTTATGAGACTCGAAATTGAGCTCAGGTGCATCTTGTTTCCATTGATCATCCTTGAGATGTTTCTACAACTTGATTGGAGTCCACCTGTGGTAAATTCAATTGATTAGACATGATTTGGAAAGGCAGTACATGACAAAGCAAAAACCAAGCCATTGAGGTCGAAGGAATTGTCCGTAGAGCTCCGAGACAGGATTGTGTCGAGGCACAGATCCCAAAAAATTCTGCAGCATTGAAGGTCCCCAAGAACACAGTGGCCTCCATCAGTCTTAAATGGAAGAAGTTTGGAACCACAAAGTCTCTTCATAGAGCTGGCCACCCGGCCAAACTGAACAATCGGGGGAGAAAGGCCTTGGTCAGGGAGGTGACCAAGAACCCGATGGTCACTCTGACAGAGCTCTAGAGTTCCTCTGTGGAGATTTTAGAACTTTCCTGAAGGACAACCATCTCTGCAGCACTCCACCAATCAGGCCTTTATGGTAGAGTGGCCAGATGGAAGCCACTCCTCAGTAAAAGCCACATGACAGCCAGCTTGGAGTTTGCAAAAAGGCACCTAAAGACTCTCAGACCATGAGAAATACAATTCTCTGATCTGATGATACCAAGATTGAACTCTTTGGCCAGAATGCCAAGCATCACGTCTGAAGGAAACCTGGCACCATCCCTACGGTGAATCATGGGGGTGGCAGCATCATACTGTGGGGATGGTTTCAGCGGCAGGGGACTGGGAGACTAGTCAGGATCAAGGCAAAGATGAACGTAGCAAAGTACAGCGAGATCCTTGATGAAAACCTGCTCCAGAGCACTCAGGACCTCAGACTGGAGCGAAGGTTCACCTTTCAACAGGACAATGACCCTAAGCACACAACCAAGACTGCGCAGGAGTGGCTTTGGGACAAGTCTCTGATTGTCCTTGAGTGGCCCAGCCATAGCCTGGTCTTGAACCCGATCGAACATCTCTGGAGAGACCTGATGTGGAAAAATACAAGAGTCTGAATACTTTCCGAAGGCACTGTACATTCAGTCATCTAACTGGCTCCCGTCCAGAGCGACCCACAGGAGCAACCAGGGTCAAGCGCCCCGCCCAAGGAGCACGTTGACAGATCTCCCACCAAGTCAAAACGGGGACCCTAACCAGCGACCTATCGGCCACCGGCCCAAGCTCCCAACCGCCAGGCCACCAACCATCCAAGAGTCCCCACAGTTCCCTGAGAGCTGCCCCTCAACCATCCATTTTTTTTTGCTCATCAGGCATGCTGTATTAATTTCTCTGTCGTTCTTTAGCCTATTGTGGCCCATGTAACTGTTGCTTAGCAACCACCATTGGATGGTATGCTGCTGAGTAACAGAATATGTTAAGTTTCCCGGTGTCCATTTAACCATTTGCTATCACGAGTTTCAAAGTTGCTGCTAGTTTCTAGTTGTTTTAAATTACAGAACAATATGTGTTTATGCCCTTTGACTGTCTATATGAAAGGAGAGCATCTGGTGGCCCTAACCTGGAGTCCCACTGTATCGCTGATGTCAAACATTAACTCAGACAGTCACACTGCACTAGAGTGGAGAGAAGATGCCCTGTTAAACAACAAGTCTCTGTGGGTCTGCAGACATCAGCTTGGCAGATTAATTGAATTTATAAGGTCTCATTACAGAGCCATTTGGTAAAAACGGGAACAACAGAATTATGAAATAAAGGTAATAAGGGATACGTATTACCATAGATGGATGATAAAGTAGAGGCTGAATTGATGAGCCGAGACCAATTAAGTGATTCTGTAAAAAGTCGTCCTCCTTCCAGGCATTTATGGAATGAATTTAGAACTGTACTTCCATTTCACACATGAAACCGAGAACACACTGAAAAGCAAGGAACCCTTGGTTCCTGACCTGCGACTACTAACTAACTCTACAAGAACTCTTAGGGAACAATACATTGATCTCAAGTGTTGAGAGAGCAGCTTTCCTGAGCTCCTCTTGGTGGAATGGAATGTGGTGTCTGTAATGTGGTGTCTCAGAAGGACTGCCTGGATGGATCTGGTTTGCATAAAAGAGCTCACTCATAGTTCATTAATCAGAGCTCATATCAGGGGGTAAGAGTGGCTCAGGAGGGGGCAGAGGACCTCCAGTCTAACCCAGCCTGTCCCCTGGGAGGGGGCTGCTGCCTCAGGGAGTCACAAGACATGAGAAGCTGTACTATGTACTGATCTAATCACACCAAAGTCCAATGCATTCATCCCCTGTATGCAGGGCCGGCCCGCCCATTAGGCAGGATTAGGCGGCCGTTTAAAGCAGCAGTGTCCTCTTTCCCAGAGTCAGGGGGTGCAAGGTATTTATCTTGTCCACGCCCGGAGAGCCTCTCCAGGGCGCCGTTGGAGAGACGCGGCACTGCGGCGCTCCACGAACTCTCAAGTCATCTAACATTAATAATGTAGCCTATGTGGTCTTTCTGTAGCCTACAGACTGAGGACCATATTTATGACAATGTTACGAGACAGACCCTTTTAACATCACGCACGTGTCTCTGATCAAATAGCCTAAATGGTGCCCTATCAAATAGAAATGCTCTTCGATTTGAATATGTCTTAGCATGTTAACAGACACCATACCCTACAAACAGGACAGGTAAAAAATAAAATGGTCAATATGGAATGAAACTAAGCTACTCACGATTGCTGTCCGGGAGTTTCAATCCGTGGACTAAATTGTCTAGAATCATTGATTTCAATTGTAAGCCTATTCGTACATTTTTTGACGAGGTGATCGTAGCGAGAAAAGACTTCTGCGTTTCCCGCTGTGTGAACAACATAAATTCTCATTGCAAAGAGGCTCAAAATAACGCCTCATAAATTTGGGTAGCTGATATGCAGCTCTTAAATAGCCAAAATGATTAGTCTTAAACCTAGGGCGGCACAACGGCCAGGACCGGGCCTGACTGTATGTATGTACAGTACTGTATGTACAGGGATCAGGCTGCTGGTATGATGTAGTGTATATATGGAATGTGTGTGCATTTCGTCCACTGAGATACTGTATATACAGTATTTCTTATAGATGCCTCGGCCTCACTGCTCTGCATTGTTACGTTTGATCATTCAGTATATTGACTTCATCTTCTTTCATGTGCCCTTCAGCATGCCAGCGTAATGCCTCCCCAGGGACAGCACAGCACAGTCACTCTCCAGGGAGGCCGGCTCAGTGATCGAACAGAGAACTGCCCTGATAAGTGACGCACAACCGTGCAAAGAAAGAAAGAGAGAGGGAGGGAGTGGGAGGAAGGAAGGGAAAGGGGAGAGAGAGAGAGGGAGGGAGTGGGAGGAAGGAAGGGAAAGGGGAGAGAGAGAGAGGGAAACAGAGTGATTGCCGCAGTTTCAGGGACAGGAGAGGAGTGCTGATAAGTCAGGAGGAAAGATGCGGTGACTTTAGAAAGTCCAGAGAAGAGAGGAGAAGGGGGATGGATGGATGGGTTAAGGCAGGTGCAAGGAGAGAGTGTCGCTGAGAGGGGGGCAGCGTTAGAGGTGAGGAGGTTGTAATGGCAGAGCTATGATTGCCGTGATGGGAGGGATGGGCAGTAAAGTGGTGAAGCTGTCCATTGACTTACACAGTGTGATCTCATCTGCTATAGTATATTGAGATGAGATCAATCACTCAGTGAGTTGTGGGCTTAACAGAGGTCACACAGATGTTAGAGCTGAGAGAGGGGGGGGGGGGAGAAGAGGAGTCTAGTGAGCTCTATTTGCCCTGTTCTGCTCTCCTTAGCACTTAACATACATTATGAATCAGGAGTACATCGACACACTCTGTGATGTGCATGGATGGTGAGGGAGGGGGTGGACACTGGACACTGTATACAGGCCGTTCCGCTCTGACATCTCTCGTCCGTATATGTATATAGTCTTAGTTCATTCCTACTTAGACTTGTGTGCGTTGGGATATGTTGTGCAATATGTTAGATATTACTGCAATGTCGAAGCTAGAAGCGCAAGCTTTTTGCTACACCCGCATTACCTGCTAATCATGTGTATGTGACCAATACAGTGTGATATGATGTGACGAGTAGACGCCACAGCAGGTCAATTTAGAGCCAGCGTGAGATTAGGCAACATCAGTGGATTTCAGACTCCTACAGCCACAATGAATGTTTCATTATCATATGATGTAACTGCCAGCCATGGATCTCTAACTGACATGTACTGTATGTAGCCTAACGAGCATACCCACTGCATGCCTGGCTGGCGCGCGCGCGTGTGTCCACATGTGTGTGCATCTACGTACGTGTTCGTGTGTGTGTGTTAGGCATGGTGTGGTTTAAGGGGTTTCTGACGGCGCTTGCTCCACAGCTTAGCCATTCGGGTGCTAATTAGCACTGCTGCTGCAATCCCACTAATTACAGGCTGTTATACAGAGAGGCTGCAGCCCGACAGAGAGGGTGGAGGAGAACGACACAGTGTGGATGGACACTCTGACACACACACACACACACACACACACACACACACACACACGTTCCTAAATTGCTCCCTCGTGCAGGAGGAGAGGAGCATGTCGTCAACTCCCTTCTAAAAAATGTCCCTACTTTGACACATCATCTGCCAGTTCTCTATTATGGTAATGTGTCATAGCTTAGATACTAAACTGACTACTGCTATACTCCCTCTTTTGGATTACTGGCCAAGCATTATGTGATCTGACATCCGCCCACTCTCAGGTTCATCAACTGATTTCTAAAGATAGTGTTCTTGTCTCTTACTATCAAGTGCACGGTGTGGATGTCAACCTCTGTTTCCATGTGTATCATATCATACCTTCTATACGTATGTAAGGTAAGCCAGTAGGAAGTACCATTGATCATAGGTTAAGATAAGTCAACTGAGTCATTACCTGAATCTTGTGTTAATTACAGACCAACCACACACACACACACACACACACCACAGGCAGATTTATCACTTAACCAGAGGGAATTAAGTCAGTTTGATGGATTTCCCTCCATAGGCAGGAAAATGACTGTATTGTTTGCGTTGTATATCATACACACACCTCCCCTTCCCTATCAAAGCTGATCACATAACTTGAGCTAGAGTGACATGAGTAATGACCAGTGGGAGTGAGTGGAACTCCAGTGGTATGAAGGGTCCTGTATTAATCTCAGTGTTCTCTGAGCTCTCAGTGTGTGTGTCCAAAATGGCACCCTGTTCTCCATTTAGGGCGCTACTTTTGACCAGGGCCCATAGGGCACAGGTAAAAAATAGTGTACTATGTAGGGAATAGGGTGCCATTTGACAGGTAGACATTGTTCTAAACATGCATCACTCATTACCATGGGGCACAGGACCAAAACAGCATTCATTGATCAACAGCAATGGTATTTCACCCTGAACACTCCCACATTACATTCCCAGCCTGCCATGCCAAGTCCTCCCCCTCTCTCTCTTTCTCCCTCCCTCCCTCTCTCCCACTCTCTCTCCCTCTCTTTCTCTCTCTCCCCCTCTCTCTCTCTGTCTGTCTGTCTGTCTCACACACTCAATGTCTTCTCTCCACACATCCTGGGCCGGGGCATTGATCTTGGACATACACTACATGACCAAAAGTATGTGGACACTTGCTTTGCTGCTAAACAGCCTCCACTCTTCTGGGAAAGCTTTCCACTAAATGTTGGAACATTGATGCAGGGACTTGCTTCCATTCAGCCACAAGAGCATTAGTGAGGTCGAGCACTGATGTTGGGCGATTAGGCCTGGCTCGCAGTCAGTATTCCAATTCATCCCAAAGGTGTTCGATGGGGTTGAGGTCAGGGCTCTGTGCAGGCCAGTCAAGTTCTTCCACACCGATATCAACACACAATTTCTGTATGGACCTCGCTTTCTGCACGGGGGCATTGTCATGCTGAAACAGGACAGGGCCTTCCCTAAACTGTTGCCACAAAGTTGGAAGCACAGAATTGTCTAGAATGTCATTAACATTTCCCTTCACTGGAACTAAGGGGCCTAGCCCGAACCATGAAAAACAACCCCAGACCCTTAGACACATTGGTGCGGCTGGCTTCCGGGTTAAGCGAGTAGTGTGTTAAGAAGCAGTGCGGCTTGGCGGGGTCATGTTTCAGAGGACGATTGGCTCTTGACCTTCGCCTCTCCCGAGTCCGTACGGGAGTTTCAGCGATGGGACAAGACTGTAACTACCAATTGGATTTCATGAAAAAGGGGTAAAAAGGCATTGCGCATGGTGACCTTAGGCTTGTGTGTGGCTGCTCGGCCATGGAAACCCATTTCATTAAGGTCCCACTAATGTGAAGGGGTGTCCACATACTTTTCAATATGTAGTGTATGTTTCCTTGTCTTACCTCTGTGTGTATTAAACGTATCAGGCCATTAGAGTAGTCTATTAAGCTAGAAGACAACTGGTAGACAGCTTGGCTAGGGCTGTCCTCATGGGATTCTGTTTGAAGAGTGTGGGTTGGTGGTGGTGATGAAGAGCTGTAGCTTACTAGTGGTTTCCTGTGACGATTCTCTAGACTTCACCAGGACAGAATAGGGCCAATGCCTAAAGGCACTGACAGACGGAAGGGGCGTATGGGATCAATATCATGCCAAATGTATTCACAAATGTAAATCACTTTCCACAAATGTAAATCACTTTCCACAAATGTAAATCCCCAATTCACAAATGTCTGCAGTTATTTAAAAATGTCTAATGCATTATATTGATTTACAAATACAAATCAAGGTTTTTGTTTGTGGAAAGTGATTTACATTTGTGGAAAGTGATTTACATTTGTGGATTGGTGATTTTCATTTGTGGAAAGTGATTTATATTTGTGGATTGGAGATTTACATTTGTGGAAAGTGATTTACATTTGTGGAAAGTGATTTACATTTGTGGAAAGTGATTTACATTTGAGGATTGGTGATTTATATTTGTGGATTGGGGATTTACATTTGTGGAAAGTGATTTACATTTGAGGATTGGTGATTTACATTTGTGGATTGGTGATTTACATTTGTGGATTGGTGATTTTATATTTATAGGAAGTGATTTACATGTATGGATTGGTGATTTACATTTGTGAATACATTTGGCATGATATTGATCCCATAGGGGTGGCCCATTAATTTTCAATGAAGCCTAGGCAGGGGGGAAATGCTATCCAGGTGGAGCGGTCGGTAGGCGGTGCTCGTGCCCGTGGAAGCCGCTCCGCTCTATTTTTCAAGCGGTGCCATTGTTGTTGTTGACCAATCACAGTAGAATACGTCAGAACGTATGTCCAACAGCAGGAGGTGCTAACTTGCCCACTCTAGCTAGCTGGCTAGCTAGCTAACACTATCAGTTTACAAAGTCACGTTTAACAATAAAAATAATAGTTTTTCTAATCCATTATTTTATTAATCATTTTTGTTACATGTAAATATGTTTTTAGACATGCTAATGGTGTTATAGCGAATCTTTTTTTCGCTCGTCGATATTGTTTACTTCGTTGCTATGGTCACCGGCGGCTGTCGCCCTCATGTGTGAAGGCGCTAGCCATTTAACTAAAGGGACAAGCAGTGTACTCAGCGGGGAATGCGGCGATATTTTGCTGGCTGTCTGAAAAACGCTTTAGTTCTGTTATTCACACTACCTTGCTGTTCACCTGCTCAGTTCAACACTGTCAACTGTATTCCAAGTTCTCCAGATTCACGCTACACTGCTACCCTAACTAACGAAGACTGCCGAGTTCCGTGCTGTATTGCTGTAGCCTGTGTTGAATTATCCAGCCATGCAGTTTGCTGAGTAGGTCTTTACTCTGGGGATGTGACGTGGGCTCTGCAGTACCACAGGTGCCCTTTTAATCTTTCATGCTATTGTTTTTTCTTGTCTGTTTCTTTCTGAGCCCACCCTGGGTTCATTCCCTTGGGAGTAGAGGAGAGGACTGCACCATTAATGCAGGGAACATGGGATCTAGTACAGGCGTATGTGGACTGTTAAGCAAGGCTGTTTCTGAGGCGACAAGGCCCCTTGTTCCATACAGTCCTTAAACAAGACGTCTAGTGATTTTTATTTATTTATTTATTTAACCTTTATTTAACCAGGTAGGCAAATTGAGAACACGTTCTCATTTACAATTGCGACCTGGCCAAGATAAAGCAAAGCAGTTCGACACATACAACAACACATAGTTACACATGGAGTAAAACAAACATATAGTCAATAATACAGTGAAAAAAAATAAGTCTATATACAATGTGAGCAAGTGAGGTGAGATAAGGGAGGTGAAGGCAAACAAATATATGTATAAATAAATAAAAATATAAAAAAGGCCATGGTGGCGAAGTAAATACAACACAGCAAGTAAAATAAAAAATAAAAACACTGGAATGGTTGGTTTGCAGTGGAAGAAAGCGCAAAGTAGAGACAGAAATAATGGGGTGCAAAGGAGCAAAATAAATAAATAAATACAGTAGGTAAAGAGGTAGTTGTTTGGGCTAAATTATAGATGGGCTATGTACAGGTGCAGTAATCTATGAGCTGCTCTGACAGCTGGTGCTTAAAGCTAGTGAGGGAGATAAGTGTTTCCAGTTTCAGAGATTTTTGTAGTTCGTTCCAGTCATTGGCAGCAGAGAACTGGAAGGAGAGGCGTCCAAAGGAAGAATTGGTTTTGGGGGTGACTAGAGAGATATACCTGCTGGAGCGCGTGCTACAGGTAGGTGCTGCTATGGTGACCAGCGAGCTGAGATAAGGGGGGACTTTACCTAGCAGGGTCTTGTAGATGACCTGGAACCAGTGGGTTTGGCGACGAGTATGGAGCGAGGGCCAGCCAACGAGAGTGTACAGGTCGCAGTGGTGGGTAGTATATGGGGCTTTGGTGACAAAACGGATGGCACTGTGATAGACTGCATCCAAATTTATTGAGTAGGGTTTTGGAGGCTATTTTGTAAATGACATCACCGAAGTCGAGGATTGGTAGGATGGTCAGTTTTACAAGGGTATGTTTGGCAGCATGAGTAAAGGATGCTTTGTTGCGGAATAGGAAGCCAATTCTAGATTTAACTTTGGATTGGAGATGTTTGATGTGAGTCTGGAAGGAGAGTTTACAGTCTAACCAGACACCTAGGTATTTGTAGTTGTCCACATATTCTAAGTCAGAGCCGTCCAGAGTAGTGATGTTGGACAGGCGGGCAGGTGCAGGCAGCGATCGGTTGAAGAGCATGCATTTAGTTTTACTTGTATTTAAGAGCAATTGGAGGCCACGGAAGGAGAGTTGTATGGCATTGAAGCTCGCCTGGAGGGTTGTTAACACAGTGTCAAAAGAAGGGCCAGAAGTATACAGAATAGTGTCGTCTGCGTAGAGGTGGATCAAAGAATCACCAGCAGCAAGAGCGACATCATTGATGTATACAGAGAAGAGAGTCGGTCCAAGAATTGAACCCTGTGGCACCCCCATAGAGACTGCCAGAGGCCCGGACAACAGACCCTCCGATTTGACACACTGAACTCGATCAGAGAAGTAGTTGGTGAACCAGGCGAGGCAATCATTAGAGAAACCAAGGCTGTCGAGTCTGCCGATGAGGATGTGGTGATTGACAGAGTCAAAAGCCTTGGCCAGGTCAATGAATACGGCTGCACAGTATTGTTTCCTATCGATGGCGGTTAAGATATCGTTTATGACCTTGAGCGTGGCTGAGGTGCACCCATGACCAGCTCTGAAACCAGATTGCATAGCGGAGAAGGTATGGTGGGATTCGAAATGGTCGGTAATCTGTTTGTTGACTTGGCTTTCGAAGACCTTAGAAAGGCAGGGTAGGATAGATATAGGTCTGTAGCTGTTAGGGTCAAGAGTGTCCCCCCCTTTGAAGAGGGGGATAACCGCAGCTGCTTTCCAATCTTTGGGAATCTCAGACGACACGAAAGAGAGGTTGAAGAGGCTGGTAATAGGGGTGGCAACAATTTCAGCAGATAGTTTTAGAAAGAAAGGGTCCAGATTATCTAGCCCGGCTGATTTGTAAGGGTCCAGATTTTGCAGCTCTTTTAGAACATCAGCTGACTGTATTTGGGAGAAAGAGAAATGGGGAAGGCTTGGGCGAGTAGCAGAGGGGAGGGCAGTGCTGTTGTCCGGGGTGGGGGTAGCCAGGTGGAAAGCATGGCCAGCCGTAGAAAAATGCTTATTGAAATTCTCAATTATAGTGGATTTGTCGGTGGTGACAGTGTTTCCTATCTTCAGAGCAGTTGGAAGCTGGGAGGAGGTGTTCTTATTCTCCATGGACTTTACAGTGTCCCAGAACTTTTTTGAATTTGTGTTGCAGGAAGCAAATTTCTGCTTGAAAAAGCTAGCCTTGGCTTTTCTAACTGCCTGTGTATATTGGTTTCTGGCTTCCCTGAAAAGTTGCATATCACGGGGGCTGTTCGATGCTAATGCAGAACGCCATAGGATGTTTTTCTGTTGGTTAAGGGCAGTCAGGTCAGGAGAGAACCAAGGGCTATATCTGTTCCTGGTTCTAAATTTCTTGAATGGGGCATGCTTATTCAAGATGGTGAGGAAGGCATTTTTAAAAAATGACCAGGCATCCTCTACTGACGGGATGAGATCAATATCCTTCCAGGATACCTCGGCCAGGTCGATTAGAAAGGCCTGCTCGCTGAAGTGTTTCAGGGAGCGTTTGACAGTGATGAGTGGAGGTCGTTTGACCGCTGACCCATTACGGATGCAGGCAATGAGGCAGTGATCGCTGAGATCTTGGTTGAAAACAGCAGAGGTGTATTTGGAGGGCAAGTTTGTTAGGATGATATCTATGAGGGTACCCGTGTTTACGGAATTGGGGTGGTACCTGGTAGGTTCATTGATAATTTGTGTGAGATTGAGGGCATCAAGCTTAGATTGTAGGGTGGCTGGGGTGTTGAGCATGTTCAAATTTAGGTCGCCTAGCAGCACGAGCTCTGAAGATAGATGGGGGGCAATCAGTTCACATATAGTGTCCAGAGCACAGCTGGGGGCAGAGGGTGGTCTATAGCAGGCGGCAACGGTGAGAGACTTGTTTTTAGAGAGGTGGATTTTTAAAAGTAGAAGTTCAAATTGTTTGGGAACAGACCTGGATAGTAAAACAGAACTCTGCAGGCAATCCTTGCAGTAGATTGCAACACCGCCCCCTTTGGCCGTTCTATCTTGTCTGAAAATCTTGTAGTTGGGGATGAAAATGTCAGAATTTTTGGTGGTCTTTCTAAGCCAGGATTCAGACACGGCTAAAACATCAGGGTTGGCAGAGTGTGCTAAAGCAGTGAACAAAACAAACTTAGGGAGGAGGCTTCTAATGTTAACATGCATGAAGCCAAGGCTATTACGGTTACAGAAGTCATCAAAAGAGAGCGCCTGGGGAATAGGAGTGGAGCTAGGTACTGCAGGGCCTGGATTCACCTCTACATCACCAGAGGAACAGAGGAGGAGTAGGATAAGGGTACGGCTAAAAGCTATGAGAATTGGTCGTCTAGAACTTCTAGAGCAGAGAGTAAAAGGAAGTTTCTGGGGGCGATAAAATAGCTTAAAGGAATAATGTACAGACAAAGGTATGGTAGGATGTGAATACAGTGGAGGTAAACCTAGGTATTGAGTGATGATGAGAGAGATATTGTCTCTAGAAACATCATTGAAACCAGGTGATGTCATCGCATATGTGGGTGGTGGAACTGAGAGGTTGGATATGGTATAGTGAGCAGGGCTAGAGGCTCTACAGTGAAATAAGCCAATAAACACTAACCAGAACAACAATGGACAAGGCATATTTACATTAAGGAGAGGCATGCTTAATCGAGTGATCAATAAGGGTCCAGTGAGTAGAGGTTGGTTGGGGTCACGGCGATCCAGACAGCAGGCCGGGTAGATGGCTATCGGTAGCAAGATAGCATAGGATGGAGGTCTAATTGTAGATACCTCGTGCGTTTCCGTCGGTAGGTTAGTGGGGTTCCGTGTGGTAGAGGGGATCAATCCAAATTGGCAAAATAGATATAGTGACCCAAGAAAAAAAAAAGAAAAATAAATAATAATAATAATAATAATAATTGTCCGATATACTTATTCAGATAGCAGCCGATAAGACAGCT
The DNA here is from genome assembly GCF_045679555.1 of Salvelinus alpinus. Lineage (NCBI taxonomy): Eukaryota > Metazoa > Chordata > Actinopteri > Salmoniformes > Salmonidae > Salvelinus > Salvelinus alpinus. The sequence continues at coordinate 11,184,142 of NC_092097.1, read as the reverse complement.
AACGATTAGCGGGCCCCAGATGAGCGTTCAGGTAACGTCGGGACGGGGGTGCCAGTTGGATAGCTCCCTCGGGCAGATAACGCCGCCAGTCAGTCGTGAAGGCCCGGTGGGGCTCCGTATCTGCAGCAACAACAACAACAACAAAAAAAAAACCGGGTCCGGATAGGTGACTGTAGCCCAGGAATGGCTGATGGAACTCCTCAGCTGGCTGGCTCCGGAATAAATTACGTTTGCTCCGGGATCGACGTAAGCCAATAGTCACACGGTTTGCAGCTAGCTAGCTGCGAAATGAAGGTGCAAATGTCCAGAGCCTGCGGCTGAAATCCGGTGATGAAGTAGAAAAAAAATCCGGTGATGTGGTAGTGAAAAAGCAGTCCTATATGCTCTGGGTTGATATCGCGCTTGCAGACTGGCAGGTATTGGCCCGAGCTGAAGCTGGCTGGTGTCCGAGTTAAGGGTGAAGACCGCAGCAGTGGCTAACTGACTACTAGCTAGTAGCTAGTTATCTGGCTAGCTTCTGATTGGGGTTACGGTTCTAAAGTATAAAAGAAATAGCAGATCCGTACCACATTGGGTGAGGCGGAATGTATATTCAGTTCCTAAATGGAAAGTGAAATTAAAATATATACGAAATGGATACGAAAAAAAACGAGGACTATTTACGCGGGACAAGACAAGACAAGACAAACACACGTCCGACTGCTACGCCATCTTGGAATCTAGTGATCTAGTGATCTTGGAATCTAGTGATGATGTCTAGTGATGATCTACGGTCTCCCAGTGATGACCAGTGATGATGTATGTGTCTCTGCGGCCCCTTCCAGATAGGACTGGGTGTCCAGTGATGAGTCTCTGTGTCCCTGTCCAGCTGTCCAAAGAGGAGGCTGAGGAGACACTACGAGACCCAGTGGGGTTTGGAGCCAGCTGGGCTGGGACGGGCAGGACTGGCATGTGTGACAGGGACAGTAATCAGATGCGTTGGGCCTAGGGGACAGAGGTCAGCAAAAATTCTCACATTCTCCAAATGTCCTTCCACGCTAGGAGAATATTAAAGAGCCAAGTGCCATGTGTGCCTACACTGCCGCTGTTGGTCCCTGTTCCTGCCGTCATCACCACCGCTCTCTCACCCGCTCCAAAGGCAAAGGGGAGAGGAGCTGTGCTGGAGGGATTTTTTTTAAAACTTCTGTCCTTGCTGGATTGCTTCCAGACAGATTTCCCTGCTTAATCTTGGTTTTAAATCTGACCTCAACTTGGTGGCTGGGTCCTGCAGCAAAGCCCCTGGGTCAGGGTGATGAGGGACCAGCCAAGCTGTGACCAACACCATCAACCAGATGAGCTACCACGTGTGTGTGTTTCTTCTGCCTTCATGGAATCTCCCCCAGCGTCAATCAGTTTGTTTTTGTTTATACTGTTTGTGTCTGCCAGTTTCTGTGCGATAAAAAGCCCACCGGGAACATCGAACAGGGATGCAATTGTCCTCTTTTCTGACAGTCATTAACCTTATACATTATAAATGCATCACTCCTTCTGACTGTTTAATGGCTCAGTGCAGTATATATTTTTCCACACTTTGAGGTTGGAATAATAGTGTGAAATTGTGAAAATAATGATAATACCAATTTAGGGTAAGAGCTGTTTGAAAACACCACCTGAAATGTCTGCCTGTTTTGGTGGGATGGAGTTTTGGCCTGCCTGGTAACATCACCATGCGGTAAATTAGTTAATGGACCAATAAGAAAGAGAGTTCCAGACATCTCTGCAAATAACAGCTAGTTTTCCTTTCCAGACCACTCCCAGACAGTCCTAGTAAAATTCTTGCTTGAGAAATGGCTCTTTGCTAAGAAGCTGTTTTTGTTCTTTTTGACCATTTTCATTGAAAACAATCAAATCACACTTTTTGTCAAATGTGTCGAATACAACAAGTGTAGACCTTACCGTCAAATGCTTACTTACAAGTGCTTAACCAACAGTGCAGTTCAAGAAGAGTTGAGAGGTAATTTGTACATGTAGGTAGGGGTGAAGTGACTATGCATAGATAATAAACAGCGAGTAGCAGCAGTGTACAAATGGGTAAAAGTAAAGAAGAATAAAAAGTAACACAATAACATAACAATAACGAGGCTATATACAGGGGGTAGTGAGTCAGTGTGCAGGGTACAGGTTAGAGGTCATTTGTACATGTAGGTAGGGATAAAGTGACTATGCATAGATAATAAACAGCGAGTAGCAGCAGTGTACAAATGGGGGTGAGGGGGGTGAGGTCAATGTAATAGTCCAGTGGCCATTTGATTAATTGTTCAGCAGTCTTATAAGCCATAAGACTGCTGAACAATTAATCAAGTAGAAGCTGTTAAGGAGCCTTTTGGTCCTAGACTTGGCGCTCCGGTACCACTTGCCGTGCGGTAGCAGAGGAAACAGTCTATGACTTGGGTGACTGGAGTCTCTGACAATTTTATGGGCTTTCCTCTGACACTGCCTATTATATTGGTCCTGGATTGCAGGAAGCTTGGCCCCAGTGATGTACTGGGTCGTACACACTACCCTCTGTAGCGCCTTACGGTCGGATGCAGAGCAGTTGCAATACCTAGCGATGATGCAACGGGTCAGGATGCTCTCGATGGTGCAGCTGTAGAACTTTTTGAGGATCTGAGGACCCATGCCAAATCTTTTCAGTCTCCTGGGGGGGGGAAAGGTTTTGTCGTGCCCTCTTCACAACTGTCTTGGTGTGTTTGGACCATGATAGTTTGTTGGTGATGTGTACACCATGGATCTTGAAACTCTCGACCCGCTACACTACAGCCCTGTTGATGTTAATGGGGGCCTGTTCGGCCAACCTTTTCCTGTAGTCCACGATCATCTCCTTGTCTTGCTCACGTTGAGCGAGAGGTTGTTGTCCCGGCACCACACTGCCAGGTCATTGACCTCATCCCTATAAGCTGTCACATCGTTGTAGGTGATCAGGCCTAACACTGTTGTGTCGTCAGCAAACTTAATGATGGTTCTGGAGTCGTGTTTGGTCACGCAGTCGTGGGTGAACAGGGAGTACAGCAGGGGACTAAGTACACACCCTTGAGGGGCCCCAGTGTTAAGCATCAGTGTGGCAGATGTGTTGTTGCCTACTCTTACCACCTGGGGGCGACCCGTCAGGAAGTTCAGGATCCAGTTGCAGAGGGAGGTGTTTAGTCCCATGGTCCTTAGCTTAGTGATGAGCTTTGTGGGTACTATGGTGTTGAACGCTGAGCTGTAGTCAATGAACAGCATTCTCACATAGGTGTTCCCTTTGTCTAGGTGGGAAAGGGCAGTGTGGAGTGCGATTGAGATTGCGTGATCTGTTGGGGCAGTATGCGAATTGGAGCGGGTCTAGGGTATCCGGGAGGATGTTGTTGATAGCACTTCATGGTTACCGACGTGAGTGCTACGGTAATCATTTAGGCACGTTACCTTTGCTTCCTTGGGCACAGGGACTATGGTGGTCTGCTTGAAAAATGTAGATATTATAGACTCAGTCAGGGAGAGGTTGAAAATGTCAGTGAAGACTACCGAGAGCGTTATCACACAGTCATTCAGAACAGCTGGTGCTCTCGTGCATGCTTCAGTATTGCTTGCCTCGAAGCAAGCATAAAAGGTATTTAGCTCGTCTGGTAGGCTCACGTCACTGGGCAGCTTGCATCTGGGTTTCCCTTTGTAGTCCGTAATAGTTTTCAAGCCCTGCCACATCCAACAAGCGTCAGAGCCGGTGTAGTAGGATTCAGTCTTAATCCTGTATTGACGCTTTGCTTGTTTGATGGTTCGTCTGAGGGCATAGCGGGATTTCTTATAAGTGCCCGGATTAGTTTCCCGCTCCACAGTATAGTATATAATTGTTACCCAGAAATTATTTTATATTGAGATAAAAACGTCTGCATTGGACCTTTAATTAATCCACACATAAACTGCGTGTACAAAACATTGGGCACACCGGCTCTTTCCATGACATAGACTGACCAGGAGAATCCAGGTGAAAGCTATGATCCTTATTAATTTCACTTGTTAAATCCAGTTCAATCAGTGTAGATGAAGGGGAGGAGACGGGTTAAAGAAGTATTTTTTTAGCCTTGAGACAATTCAGACATGGATTGTAAATGTATGCCATTCAGAGGGTGAATGGACAATATACAAATGTAAGTGCCTTTGAACGGGATATGGTAGTAGGTGCCAGGCGCACCAGTTTGAGTGTGTCAAGAACTGCAACGCTACTGGGTTTTTGACGCTCAACAGTTTCCCGTGAGTATCAAGAATGGTCCACCACCCAAAGGACACCCAGCCAACTTCACACAACTGTGGGAAGCATTGGAGTCAACATGGGCCAGCATCCATGTGGAATGCTTTCGACACCTTGTAGAGTCCATGCCCAAACGTATTGAGGCTGTTCTGAGGGCAAAAGGGGGTGCATCTCAATATTAGGAAGGTCAGTGTACATCTATGCTGTTAAGGTCATGTCACTTTTCCCAGAGAAGTCTATTTACATTCCTGTTTCGCGTTGTGTTATTAGCTGTGGGACCTGTCTCTGCTCACGTTCTGGCTCACTAAGGGACAGGCGATTAAAATGTCAAGCTTCAGGTGACCTTTCTCTCTGGGTCCCCAGTTGGACTGCAGGCCCATCCACAGTTCAGCTCTCTGTCTTTGCAGCCTCGTTCTGTCTTTCAGAGAGGAAAGTCTGTTTCCCATCAGAGCAAATCACCATTGTTTACCATATTGATAGAAGGAAAAATGCTTCTCAATCTCAACCCACAAATGGACACGACTGTCATACTCCGTCAGCTGTTGACTGGCTCAGTTAACTAACCTCAGTGGACACTCTGGACTCTCCACATCAACAATACTTTATTAAATGAACTAGTCTGTGATTGACAGCGCATTATGATAATCTATCCCACCCATCATGGTGTTAAGACGGTTTATATCCATTACTGACATTAGTGGGTTTCCAGACAGTCCATTAGCTCAGCTAATTGGGAAGGTGGTGCTAGAATGGATGGCTCAGAGGCAAGTTCCTAGCTCCACACAGCCCTAGCCATCAGTGGGGTTTAAAATGATTTCTGCCCCGGCCTCAGGTTACACAGCAGTAAAATCTGCCTGTACTCTGCACTATGTGTGTCTCTAAACCCTGTTCCCCAGTTGAACAGCTCAGGTGCCTGTGATCTGCCTCAGCAGCCCAACACAGTGGCTCAGGTTATCAGTGAGGGATGAGGCCTGGATGGACGCGTCTCAGCTGACCTTAATATTTCAACCTGCCACAATCGCCTCATGTTGTCCAGGTTGATGGGTCAATTGTCATACTTCCTACAGTCGTGACGGATTCGTGTTGGATTCATAAAGCTGGACATTATGGTCAGTGGGTTCAGAATATTTGCTGGGAATTAACGGGGTTTCTCATCTGAATACTTGAAGAACCCTATATAGGACCCTAAGCATACAAAAAGAAACACCTGAACAAACACGAAAAAAGTGCCAGTGAATGAATCATTGAGGTATTTTTCGGTTGTATTCTCTTCCCTCAGAGCCTATGTGTGCCATGGCAACAGTTAGTCATGATGGGTGGTGGTTGAACTGCCATTTAGCTACATTAACAAAACCCAATCAGCATCAGTGATTGCTTCTTAAGGACACAGTAATCTAAGGTACTGAAGATTACTCATCTTTAACAGGAAATCTGTTCAAGTTCCCACTATATTCTGCCTCCCCAGCTGTTCCAATCCAACCCCCAAATTAAAACGTTGATGAGACTGCTGACATAAGACTGACCAAAATGAAAGAGAAGCTTACTGTTTGTCCAGCTTCACACATTCACACTGGGGTTTTGTGAGGGGAAATGGGTTATCTACCCCAGGCTCCACACATGTTGCTTTTCACCAGCTCCATCCTCATCTGTCCTCATCAACTGACATCATTAGAGCGAGATAGAGTTTTGTTTATTTCACTTACTTCAGCAATATAAACATACACTGAACAAAAATATAAACGCAACAGGGAACAATTTCTAAGATTTTATAAGTAAATCAGTCAATTTAAATAAATTCATTAGGCTCTAATCTATGGATTTCACATGACTGGGAATATAGATATGCATATGTTAATCACAGATACCTTAAAAAAAGGTTGGGGTGTGGATCAGAAAACCAGTCAGTATATGGTGTAACCACCTTTTGCCTCATGCAGCGCATAGAGTTGATCAGGCTGTTGATTGTGGCCTGTGGAATGTTGTCCCACTCCTCCTCAATGATGTGCGAAGTTGCTGGATATTGGCGGGAACTGGAACACGCTGTCGTACACGTCGATCCAGAGCATCGCAAACATGCTCAATGGGTGACATGTCTGGTGAGTATGCAGGCCATAGAATAACTGGGAAATTTTCAGCTTCCAGGAATTGTGTACAGATCCCTGCGATATGGAGCTGTGCATTGTCATGTTGAAACATGAGTTGACAAGGCGGAACATAAGGCGGAGGATGAATGGGACGACAATGGGCCTCAGGATCTCGTGTATCTCTGTGCATTCCAATTGCCATTTATAAAATGCAGTGGTGTTCGTTGTCCGTAGCTTATGCCTGCCCATACCATAACCCCACCGCCACAATGGGGCACTCTGTTCACAATGTTGACATCAGCAAACCGCTCGCCCACATGACACCATGAACACTGTCTTCCATCTGCCCGATACAGTTGAACCTGGGATTCATCCGTGAAGAGCACACTTCTCCAGCGTGCCAGTGGCCAACGGTTACGACGCCAAACTGCAGTCAGGTCAAGACCCTGGTGAGGACGACGAGCATGCAGAGGAGCTTCCCAGAGACGATTTCTGACAGTTTGGCAAGAAATTCTTCGGTTGTGCTAACCCACAGTTTCATCAGCTGTCTGGGTGGCTGGTCTCAGACGATCCTGCAGATGAAGAAGCCAGATATGGAGGTCCTGGGCTGGCGTGGTTACATGTGGTCTGCAGTTGTGAGGCCATTTGGACATACTGCCAAATTCTCTAAAACGACATTGGAGGCAGCTTATGGTAGAGAAATGTGCATTCTCTTCTCTGGCAACAGCTCTGGTGGACTTTCCTGCAGTCAGCATGCCAATTGCACACTCCCTCAAAACTAGAGACATCTGTGACATTGTGTTGTGTGACAAAACTGCACATTTTAGAGTGGCCTTTTATTGTCCCCAGCACAAGGTGCACCAGTGTAATGATAATCACCAGTGTAATGATCATCATAATCAGTTTCTTGATATGCCACACCTGTCAAGTGGATGGATCTTGGCAAAGGAGAAATGCTCACTAACAGGGATGTCAACAAATGTGTGCAACAAAAATTTTGAGAAATTAGCTTTTTGTGCATATGGTACATTTCTGGGATCTTTTATTTTAGCTCATGAAACATGGGACCAACACTTTAAATGTTGCGTATATATTTTATTTGAATTGAATTGAGAGAGAGAGTGAGCAAGAGAAAGCGAGAGAAAGAGATAGCGAGAGAGACAGGAAGAGAGAAAGAGAGAAAGATATAGCGAGAGAAAGAGAGAGAGTGACAATGAGAGAGAGAGACAGTGAGAGAGAGAGATATAGCAAAAGATAGAGAGAGAAAGCGAGGGCGATTGAGAGAGAAAGTGAGAGCGAGAGAGAGAGAAAGATGGAGAGCGAGAGATATAGCAAGAGAGAGAAAGATAGAGCAAGAGATGTAGATATAGCGAGAAAGATAGAGAAACAGAGAGATATAGCAAAAGAGAGCGAGAGTGAGATAGCGAGATAAGATATAGCGAGAGAAAGAAAGATATCGAGCGAGAGAGAGTTCCACCACAGCCTGCTGAGCTGCATCGTCATTTTCCTCAAGTGTTTTTCCCTCATAGGTACATTAAATAGTATCTGCAAAGCACCAGTCTAAACGTCAACAGTGAAGAGGCGACTCCGGGATGCTGGCATTCTAGGTAGAGTTCCTCTGTCCAGTGTCTGTGTTCTTTTGCCAATCTTTTGTTTTTATTGGCCAGTCTGAGATTTGGCTTTTTCTTTGCAACTCGGAGTCGCCTCTTCACTGTTGACATTGAGACTGGTGTTTTGCGGGTACTATTTAATCAAGCTGCCAGTTGAGGACTTGTGAGGCGTCTGTTTCTCAAACTAGACACTCTAATGTACTTGTCCTCTTGCTCAGTTGTGCACTGGGGCCTCCCACTCTACTTTCTATTCTGGTTAGAGCCAGTTTGTGTTGTTCTGTGAAGGGAGTAGTACACAGCGTTGTACGAGATCTTCAATTTCTTGGCAATTTCTCGCATAGAATAGCCTTCATTTCTCAGAACAAGAATAGACTGACGGTTTCAGAAGAAAGTAATTTGTTTCTAGCCATTTTGAGCCTGTAATCGAACCCACAAATGCTGATTCTCCAGATACTCAACTAGTCTAAAGAAGACCAGTTGTATTGCTTCTTTAATTAGCACAACTGTTTTCAGCTGTGCTAACATAAGTGCAAAAGGGTTTTCTAATGATCAATTAGTCTTTTAAAATGATAAACTTAAATTAGCTAACACAACGTGCCATTGGAACACAGGAGTGATGGTTGCTGATAATGGGTCTCTGTACGCCTATGTAGATATTCCCCAAAAAATTCTAGCTACAACAGCCATTTACAACATTAACAATGTCTACACCGTATTTCTGATCAGTTTGATGTTATTTTAATGGTCCAAAAATTTGCTTTTCTTTCAAAAACAAGGACATTTCTAAGTGACCTCAAACTTTTGAACGGTGGTGTAGATGTATTGGATGGGTCCCTGATGGGGCATGTTTGGAGGAGGTTTCCTTAGGGCAGGCTGAGACTGAGACTGGAGCTGTCTTCACATCCACACACAGCGCTTACAACATCTAGGGCCCGTTGATCACAGCAGCCTTGAAGCAGCCTTTCAGACCTAATGCTCTCTGAATGCAGCCACTATAGATTTGCTGTGTGTGTCGCCTGCGATTATGAATACAGATTCATAAAGTCGATGTTTTCAGCTCCAGGCAGGCCGGAATGATCGAAGGCAGTAGCTTTTGATCTAGCATCCCTTTCAGTCAGTCCCGAAGGAGAACCCTGACTCACAGGTCAAGTGAAGAGTATACTTTCCAGTAAGGCTCAGTATACATAATGTAATACTTTCTTTGGAAATCACAATATGAGGCTCTTAATTGTGATACTTTGAGTTGACACACAGATGACACTATAGGTGTTTAAAAGCTGTCCCTACAGCTTGATACGAAATGACCTCAGGCATGGAAGTCATCCCTTCCGATGGGGGAAGAGAGACGGACATGTGAAAGTCTGTTTGTAAAGTCGTCTTTTTATAAGGTTACCTCTGGTTTCACAGTCATCTCCCGGTAATTTTTAAAGCTCACAATTCTTGTTATCACAGCAGTCCCAAATCACAGAGAAAATGGTTTCAATTCATCAATGCCATCTGTAGCATAGTCTTGCTAATGATACCTGTAAATTGACCAAACTGCTGTGCTTATGGATCTCTGGGGGGAAAAGGGCTTCCTTTTCCTCTTGTCAGCATTCTGGGTGCTGGAATTTGGATGAGCTCCATGTGTCTCTGTGTCTGCCAGACAAAGTACTGCAGGAGGCTGTGAATGAGAGGCAGAGGCTGGAGGGATTATTTTCAATATTTCAACACCTATTACCACCGATGTCCATGTCTTTAACAACCTGGACCTGAAGAGGTATTTTCTGGTTCTGCTGGCAGTAACTTCTTCTAAAAGGTTCAAACCACAAAAGACCCAGAACTTTTGCGAATGTGTTCATTGATTTCGCCGTGACGTGACTGTGAAATTCTATTTAGATAGCAATTCAAATGTTTTTGCAATTGTGTCTGGTCAATATCACCGCGTGACAGAGAACAAATAAAATAATTAGAACACAGTGCTTATTTTTATTCTCAAGGGGAAGACTTTAGCACGTAGCAATTCTGGTTGTATTCTTCAGGGAACCATAACCCTCAGACGTGGTCCAGTTTAGACCCTCTAGTTAGTTGTGATGAAATACGGTCCAGTTAATTGCAAGTGACTCTACTAGTAGCTGGCACCCTGCAGTCTCATAATGACCTTCGTAATAACTGACCAATATGCAGAGCTAGCCCACCGCTGGGACCAAGGTAATGGCCTGACAATTATGTAGCCATTCATGCTATTGGAAAATATGTTTTAAGTGGTGTGTCATTGTGTGTGTGTCTTAGTCACCTGAATGGCGCTCTGTACATGTAACCAGGAGCATGTTACTGTAGAGCACTCAACCGCAGCACAGGGATATTTGTAGGGCGTGGTGATGTGATTCCATGGCAGCATCAGGTGATTGTGTTCTCTTTTTCCTTGGAGATGATTGATAATGGAGCGCAGGGAATGTCTGTGTAATAATGGGTTAGGTGAGGAGAGGCAGAGAGGAGCTGTCTGCAGGACGCTGATAGTTGTCTCTTAATTCTGCCGGGGAAAGAACCTGCAGGATGATGCATAGCCTGCTGCCTATTTGTATCCTCTGTTCCTGACTAGCATTTAGAGTTGTGTTTTTAGATGGGTGACCTCTGTTCTTCTCTCAGAGGTGGTTTGAGCCTGCACGGCTCGCCACAGAGTCAAGTGTTCTGAGTGGAAAGGGACAGGATACGAGATCATTCATCCATGTCCGAGATCTATGAATGTCAGAAGAATTAGCGGTGACAGGAAGCACATGGATTGTTTAAAGAGAACCAGACACGGGGTGAAAACTGATGAGCCAGGTGGCTCTGAGGGATTTAGGAGAGGTCACTTCATGTTCACCCAGGAAGTGCCGAGGTTGAGGATGTCAGATTGTATAGAGCACATCTCTCTCTGTAACAGACAGCCTACACTGTCCAGGCCCCAGAGGTTCCAGTGGAAGAGACACCACATGGCACCACAGAGAGCCTAGCAGAGCTCTGAATGACACCCTACTGGTGAGCCTCTGCCCACTCTGCCTGAGGAGGTGCCTACCATCAGGCAGGTGCCTACCATCACCTGTTAGCATTATGCTCTCAGGCAAATCTCATTATTAACTCATGGCTGTTTACTCTAGCTATGACTATGCATGACTGCATTTCCTGCTGGTTGTTAGGAAAGCTTTTTCATTACAAATGGCCTGTGTTATGAATGCGTTATTGGGGAACGAGCCTAATGAATAATCATGCTTGTTACAATGAATTATTTCATACATGACGTTAGCAATAGAGAGAGACAGAGAAATAGTACATGACATGTATTTTTCCTTTGGTTGACAGGGCGGTCAATCGCCTGCTGCATGCACTCCTGTGATTCCTGACATCCTCGGGCAGTCATTTGGGTTAGTGGGACCCCACCACGGGCTTGTCTCATTATTTACCTGACCTTTGACCTCTCACGGCTAGAGTTTGACCAGCTAGAGAGGAAGGCTATCCCTATGACCTATTCCCTGCATACCTGTACTTTCTAGCACAGATGACACACATACAGTGATGTACCACTGGAGTGACCGATCAGGATGTTTCCCCTAGGTTGAGGAAGAGAATCAACTGAATATTCAAATAGGGAATAGTTTTCATGGTTCTCTGTTTACTTATACTGTTTACTTATACTATGTTTATTTACACCCAAAGACAGACAGCTCCTGCATAAAGCTTCTCTCTCTCTCTCTCTGTAAGTCAGGGCTTATTCAAATTGAAGAGAGTTGTAGCAGAGGCATTGCAACGAAATGTCAATTTACATTATATGTACATTAACTTTACTATTTACATTATCAACATAATGTCACGTGCCAAGAGAGGGTTTGGGGACTTGTGCGACGGACGTTCTTGCTCTGTAGCTCAAATTTAACATAAATATCCCAGTAGCCACTAGACAGTAAGCATGCTTTTAACAAACTAGCTAGCTAGTTATTCAACGTAACATTGAATTATTATTACTGAAAATATTACCAGAATTTTGGTATTTTAACAAGGATTTTCTGTAATCTATCACAAGACATCTAGTGGCCCTTTTGGGTACTTCAGATTATCACAGGTGTCTGTAGTTATCTCTGGCCTTCTGTGTGGCCTTATCACATGTAAAATGTATGAAATAATTACATAAGATGATTTTAAAATGTAACAAATAATATGACAAAGCTGTAAAACACCCATGGACTTTTTCCACATTTTGTAATGTTACAGCCTGAACATTACAATGGATTAAATTGAGATGTGTGTGTCACTGGCTTACACACAATACCCCATAATGTCAAAGTGGAATTATGTTTTTATTATTTATTCTTTACAAATAAAAAATGAAAAGCTGAAATGTCCTGAGTAATTAAGTATTCAACCCCTTTGTTATGGCAAGCCTAAATAAGCCTAAATGGGTTTTAGTCACATAATAAGTTGCATGGACTCACTCTGTGTGCAATAATCGTGAATTTCAAACACAGATTCAACCACAAAGACCAGGGAGGATATCCAATGCCTCGCAAAAAAAGGCACCTATTGGTAGACATTGAATATCCCTTTGAGCATGGTGAAGTAATTAATTACACTTTGGATGGTGTTTCAATACACTCAGTCACTACAAAGATACAGGCGTCTTTCCTAACTCAGATGCCAGAGAGGAAGTAAACCGCTGAGGAATTTCCCCATGAGACCAATGGTGACTTTAAGGTAATTACAGAGTTTAATGGCTGTGACGGGAGTAAACGGAGGATGGTTCAACAACGTTGTAGTTACTCCACAATACTTAGATAATTGACAGAGTGAAAAGAAGGAAGCCTGTACAGAATAAAAATATTCCAAAACATGCGTCCTGTTTGCAACAAGGCACTAAAGTAATACTGCAAATTTGTCCTGAATCCAAAGTTCTATGTTTGGGGCTAATCCAATAAAACACATTACTGAGTACCACTCTCCATATTTCCAAGCATAGTGGTGGCTGCATCATGTAATGGGTATGCTTGTAATCTTTAAGGACTGGGGAGTTTTTCAGGATAAAAAGAAACGTATTGGAACTAAGCACAGGCAAAATCCTAGAGGAAAACCTGGTTCAGACTGCCTTCTCCAAACACTGGTAGATGAATTCCCCTTTCAGCAAGACAATAACCTAAAACACAAGGCCAAATTTACACTGGGGTTGCTTACCAAGAAGTCAGTGTAATGTACCTGAGTGGTCAAATTACAGTTTTGATTTAAAGCTGCCTGAAAATCTATGGCAAGACTTAAAAATGGTTGTCTAACAATGATCAACAACCAATTTCACGGAGCTTGAAGAATTTTGAAAAGAATAATGGGCAAATATTGTACAATTTACATGTGCAAAGCTCTTAGAGACTTACCCAGAAAGACTCTAAGAGCTGTAACCGCTACCAAAGGGGGTTCTAACATGTATTGACTCAGGAGTGTGAATACTTATGTCAATGAGATATTTCTGTATTTCATTTTCAATAAATTTGTAAAGAATTCTAAAAACATGTTTTCACTTTTTCATTATAAGGTATTGTGACTATATGGTTGAGAGAAAAAACAATTTAATCCATTTTGAATTCAGTCTGTAACAAAATGAGGAATAAGTCAAGGGGTATGAATAAACCATCACTTTTGGTCATGTATTATGATGACATTTTGTAAAGTTTTTGTTCGTTTTGGTCTTTTTTTCGGACGTTTGTGCACACAGAAAATGTATACGCCCCTTCGTCGGTGATTGGTCAACAGTAGGAATTCTTCAATAAAGTATATATTGTCATTCAACAAGAGACTAATCGTTTTCAGCAACAACAAAAACATTTTTTTTAAATTGTGTGACTAAGATCTCCTCTGCAAAAACACCAGATATCTTGAGTTATCTTACTCAGATTAATTCCTACTATTTTGAGGAAGCGTATACTGGCTACGGCAAATCAAGATGGACAAACAGTACTATTGGTGTGTTTTTTCTAGTTTTTCAATCGAAGGTCTTTTAAGGGAGTATGCCTTGAGAAAAAAATTTGTGCACACTAATGGATGAAAAAACCCTTGCCGAGACTAAAAATAACAAAAACATCGCAAAATGTCATCATAATAAACTACATGACCAAAACTACACTATATACACTACCGTTCAAAAGTTTGGGGTCACTTAGAAATGTCTTTGTTTTTGAAAGAAAAGCAAATTTTTTGTCCATTAAAATAACATGATCAATTAGCCTTTTAAAATGTTAAACTTGGATTAGCTAACACAACGTGCCATTGGAACACAGGAGTGATGGTTGCTGATAATGGGCCTCTGTACTCCTATGTAGATATTCCATAAAAATCTGCCGTTTCCAGCTACAATAGTCATTTACAACATTAACAATGTCTACACTGTATTTCTGATCTATTTGATGTTATTTTAATGGACAAATAATGTGCTTGTCTTTCAAAAACAAGGACATTTCTAAGTGACCCCAAACTTTTGAACGGCAGTATATACAAAAGTATGTGGACACCCCTTCAAATTAGTGGATTCGGCTATTTCAGACACACCCGTTGCTGACAGGTGTATGAAATCAAGCACACAGCCACGCAATCTCCATAGACAAACATTGGCAGTAGAATTACCTTACTGAAGAGCTCAGTGACTTTCAATATGTCACCGTCATAGGATGCCACCTTTCTAACAAGTCAGTAAAATTTATGCCCTGCTAAAGCTGCCCCGGTAAACTGTAAGTGCTGTTATTGTGAACTGGAAATGTCTAGGAGCAACAACGGCTCAGCTGTGACGTGGTAGGCCACACAAGCTCACAGAAAGTGACCGCTAAGTGCTGAAGCACGTAGATCGTAAAAATCGTCTGTCCTCGGTTGCAACACTCACTACCGAATTCCAAATTGCCTCTGGAAGCAACATCAACAAAATAACTGTTCGTCAGGAGCTTCATGAAATGGGTTTCCATGGCCGAGCAGCCGCACACAAGCCTAAGATCATCATGCGCAATGCCAAGCTTCGGCTGGAGTGGTGTAAAGCTTGCCACCATTGGTCTCTGGAGCAGTGGAAACGTGTTCTCTGGAGTGATGAATCGCGCTTCACCATCTGGCAGTCCGACGGACGAATCTGGGTTTGACGAATGCCAGGAGAATGCTACCTGCCCGAATGCATAGTGTAAACTGTAAAGTTTGGTGGACGAATAATGGTCTGGGGCTGTTTTTCATGGTTTGGGCTAGTTCCCCAAGTCCCAGTGAAGGCAAATGTTAACACTACAGCACACAATGACATTCTAGACGATTCTGTGTGTTAACTTTGTGGCAACAGTTTGGGGAAGACCCTTTTCTGTTTCAGCATGACAATGCCCCGGTGTGCAAAGCGAGGTTTTGTGGAAAGCCTTCCCAGAAGAGTGGAGGCTGTTATAGGAGCAAAGGGGGGACCGACTCCATATTAATGCCCATGATTTTGGAATGAGATGTTCAACAAGCAGGTGACCACACACTTTTGGTCATGTAGTGTATATGCACAAACTGTTCCGAATATTTTCGGATGGGAAGCATGCCGAGTTCAGCTAGGCGCCAGCAGAACCGGAGCGTGCTGAAGTCTCAGTCTCAGTGCCTTCTTCATTATCCCTCGCTAAGGAACGCAGCCACCCAGCCGGCCAGCATGGAGCCTGTGGCTATGTTGCCTGCTTCCCTGCCTGTTACCCAATCTCCATATTAAAGACCCAGGGAAAGGTCGGCAGGCAGGGAAGTGAGGGGGAAGAACAACACCACAACAACATCCCGGAGAGAAAGAGATGGAAGGGGAAGTCAATGAACTGGAAAAATACCATAAGGCCACAGAAGTAAAACTGCCCAAACCTGCAGACTAGGAGAAGAGTGTGTGAATGACTTGAATGAAAAAATTGTTTTGGTGGTGGTGATTTTAAAGTAAGAAGAATATAATTGAACTTAGCTGAATAAAATAGAAAGGATATTTTTCCCATTCTGGAGCGTTTGAAGTGGCTGTGTTGAGCATAAAGGCCAGTTATTTGGCAACTTTAGTTGCAAATGATACAAACCTTAGAATGTCTTAGAAATCAGAACGTATATGGGCTGCATGATGCAACTTTAGGCTATCGATGATTTGAAAAAGTTGCTAAAAGAGCTTGCTCTCTGTTCCTTGCCTCAGGCTTCACACGCCGCTCTCTCATCAAGTGATCATAGTTTCACCCATCAGACTATTCTCAATTTAATCTTGTCTTTACTAAAATGTAAAATTAGTTTCTATTTAGAATGGTCCATTACGAAATGGGCAGGAACAGGAACAGGAGAAAAAATATATATCATCCATTTGCACTGAAATAAGGAATAGAGGCCACTTTCCCGCCGGTTCGTTTTTCCCTCATGTCAGGTTGACTACTCCAGTTATTTAATTAAACTGTTGACAGCCCCTCTCTCTGTGTGCTCGAGAAAGGAAGGGAGGAGAGAAGGGAGGAGATAGAAACGCACAGTGGTGAGATATACCGCAACAGCCCTAGGTGGGGGGTGTGGCAGGGGGCGCGGTCGACCTGTAATTATTATTATTATTAATGGCAGAAAGAACACCTGGGTTGTGTCCAGTTGGAGATGAGGTACAGCACTGCAGATGGTTAAAGGAGCCAATGGAAAGAGAGATGTTTAAAACTCTGTACCCTGAAGGTCAGGCCTATGGCTACTAGACTGACCAATGTGATGATAATGTAGTATTATACTGCATATTAACACATGCCATTTCATTAGTGAGGAGGCTTTGGTCACCCTCACAAAGTTAGAACACTGAATTATAGGGTCTCTATGGCTTTGGTAGCTCTTCGTAATAGTTGAGATATGAACTACATTGATTAGTCCCACCCTATCTTTTCATTGTTGTACACCAGCTATAGCTCCAGCTATATGTTACCAGCCTGGGAATGGTTTATCTCGGAACACAAACACGTTTATTCTTTAACGAGAAGAACCACAGATCAATACCAGGGTCCTAGAGCCATCTTCTGAAGAAATGATTTCACTTTTTGTTGTTTGGGTCCTGCTCTAGAAAATGACTCGATGGCACGATAGGGATATTGCTGCCTCCTCTCCTGTAAAAATGTTTTTATTTTATATCCCCTCATAGCAGAAGGAGGGAGAGGAGGAGGTGGTGAAGGAAGAGGAGGAAGGAGTGGGGGAGGAGAACGTGGAGGAAGGGAGAGGATGGTATAATTAAGCAATAAGCCCCGAGGAGGTGTGGTAAATGGCCAGTATACCGCGGTTAAGGGCTACGGTATACGCTGAGTGCCTGAATACAGCCCTTAGAAGTGGTATATTGGCCATATACCACAAACCCCCAAGGTGACTTATTGCTATTATAAACTGATTACCAATGTAATTAGAACAGTAAAAAGTAATTTTCTGTCATACCCGTTGAATATTGTCTGATATACCACAGCTTTCAGCCAATCAACATCCAGGACCCAAACTACCCAGCTTATAATGAGAGTTATCTGGTGCTGTCCTCTGTTCATTTTTGGAGGTGGAAATGACATGAGTTAATGAAAACCAAACTATCAGTGGAGAGTGGGAGAGAAGCAGAGTAGAGTAGTGCAGAGGGCAGCAGATGAGGCTTTACCACACACAGCAGAGTTCTATTAGACCCAGTAGTCCTTTCCTGCAGTCAAATGACCAAATCGCGCTCTAGTGGTCTCATGGGTGGAATTGTATTAATATTTTTTATTATTTAATAATTAATAAACATTTTTAAAAATGAACACAGAAAATTTGGTGTTTCTATGTCAAACAATTGTTATATTTCAGTTTTCTGTGATGTATATAAAGTGTAATATTGGGATGCAAACTCAGTATTGAATACATTTCAACTCTATATCTAACATGGTACAGGTGTCCTCTTTTTTAAGCCCATAACCATGTGTGTGAGGTGTATACTTTTGTTTCAAAGTAGATTTGTTTAAGACTATCTAAACTCAGCAGAAAAAGAAATGTCCCTTTTTCAGGACCTTGTCTTTCAAAGATAATTCGTAAAAATCCAAGATCAGATCTTCATTGTAAAGGGTTTAAACACTGTTTCCAATGCTTGTTCAATGAACCATGAACAATTAATGAACTTTGTCACAAGCCGGCTCATAGCCTGTGACAAAAATGAGGGGACGCAAACAGGTATAGGCCAATTTAAAAGTGTTCTTTATTCTACAACAAACTATTAACTTAAACTAAGAAAAAGGAATGAGGTGTGGAAGTATCATAATGTAAGGTGTATGTAAAGTGCATGGATGCGTGAATATGTGTGTGTGAACATGACTGAATGAAAACTAGGCAAAACGACAAAGGAACAAACAAATCATGAGCATACCTGGAGGAGCAGAGAGAGCGAGAGAGAGAGGTGATTAGTAAGCAGTTTTATACCCTGAGCCCAGGTGGCTCCAATCACTAACGACCCTCCTCTGCCTGCAGGAGGAACCGCCCCCTGCACTGCAGAGGAGCCGTGACACCCCCCTCCTTAAAATGAGGGTCCCACCCTCAACCCAACTTCCTCCAACATATTCCAAATAATTCAAATTTCCCCAAAAACCAAAAAAAAAAAAAAAAAAAAATCCCGGCTCCTAGCAGTAGCCCCGTGTCCCCCAGCTGACTGTCCGCCCCTCCAACTCAGCAGCCCTGGTACCTGGGGAGCAATTTAAGAGGAAAGAGGCGCAGATAGCCCGTAGGGTCAGCAGAGAAGAGATACAAGCTAGGTTAAAGGAGCACGGGACAGAGCATCAGCAATGATATTATCCTTACCACTAATGTGTCTAATATCAAGGTTGAAAGGTTGCAAGAACAAAGCCCAACGCATCAGGCGCTGGTTTGGGTTTTGCAGGGACCTCAGAAAAACAAGTGGGTTGTGGTCAGTGAACACAGTTAAAGGGGTCAAACCAGAACCAACATAGACCTCGAAGTGCTGTAAAGCCCAAATGAGACCTAAAGCCTCCTTCTCAATTACAGAATAGTTTTTCTGATACTTATTAAATTTTCGGGAGAAGAAACTGACTGGACACTCAACCTTGTCGTCATTCTCCTGGAGAAGCACAGCCCCAGCACCGATCTACCTGCAATTTGAAAGGTTTCCCAAAATTTGGTGCTGCCAACACAGGTGCCAAACACAAAAGAGTCTTAACTGCATCAAATGCCTCTTGACACTGGGTGGACCAGATAAATTCAGCCTTGGCCTTCAACAGATTGGTCAGTGGGGACACTACTACCGAAAAGT
This sequence comes from Salvelinus alpinus, assembly GCF_045679555.1. NCBI lineage: Eukaryota > Metazoa > Chordata > Actinopteri > Salmoniformes > Salmonidae > Salvelinus > Salvelinus alpinus. The sequence goes on along the minus strand of NC_092097.1, from coordinate 11,164,945 downwards.
TTACAAAAAGCACGGTAGTACCCCGCCATTTCCAGGAAGCGCATCAGTTCTTTCTTTGTAGAGGGCTGTGGGAACTGCTTCACAGCCTGAACCTTGGCTTCTACGGGACAGACAAATCCCTGACCAACAACCTTGCCTAGGTATGTGACTGTAGCTTTGGCAAACTCACATTTTGCCAAATCAATACCTGTGTCCAACATAGACTGCATCTCTGTTTCCAGTTTTAGTCTCTTCTCCTCAGATACACGATAAAATCTGTGTTTGATAGGCTTAGCATCTCCGATGTCTATATCATGTTCAATTAAGTGGGTTTGTGATGGTGTCAGAAAACAAAACAGGGTAGTTTCTAAGAGCTACCAATTCATCACGTTTCTCAGAGTCTAAATGATCTACCAAAACCCCAAGGTTTTGCAAAGTCTGGGAGTTTTTCAACCGACCTTGTAAGACCTGGTTTGGCTTACTTGTACACTGACACGTATGACAAGTTTTAATAAACTGAGATACATCCCGCTTTAAACGTGGCCAGAAAAAATAACGAAGTATACGATCATACGTTTTACAAACACCCATATGACCTGCCACATCACCATGTGAAGTTTGCAACACTTTATTTCGCAAAGTAGTAGGTACAACTATTTGAAAGACTGGTTCTCCTAAACCCTGATCATAGTGTGGAACCCATTTCCTGACCAACAGCCCATCAAGAAGAAAATAACACTGAGCACTATTCCTCACCACTGAATCAGGAACCACTTTATCAAACAGATCAGCCAAAGTAGTATCGGCTTTTTGCTCAGCCATCAATGAATCTCTAGAACTAGTCAACTGTTCTGTCTGGAGTTTGACTGGCAACTCAAGACTTTCTGGCTTACTCTCAATCTCCTTACGAGAGGCTGCGCGGGTAACCGCACAAACTGGAAATACCTCAGGAGACACACAGTTCTGATCCAGAGATTCCCTTGCAGGGGACACTGAAGGTTGCTTCTTACAGATGTTTAATTTGCCATCTGCCCACACCTTACTACCTGCCAAGTCATTCCCCAAAATCATGTGCACTCCCTCTACTGGCAACTGAGGTCTAACCCCAACATCTACATCACCCTCTACCAGACCACATTTTAGGGTAACTTCATGTAAAGGACAAGAGAATGGAACTAAACCCATACCACATACCATTACACAACGGCCAGTATCAGACTCTTTAGAGAACGGCAAAACAGATTCCAAAATAAAAGAATCTAAAGCTCCAGTGTCTCTTAGGATCTTGATTTTAACATTCTGGTTGCCATCTACCAGGGACACTACACCATCTGAAATAAAGGCTGAAAAATCAGAGTGGGAAGACTGAGAATCAAACTCAACTAGTGGCTGAAACAGCTCACCCTGGTGGTCAGAGGCTGTAACAGGAGCTGCCATCATAGCAGGTTTAACTTGACCTGACTGTTTTGAATGAAGCCGAGGACAATCTTTCTTCCAATGTCCTGCAACTAAACAGTAGCGACAGGTATTAGCATTAACCGGTGCTTTAAATCCTCCAGACCCAAACTTCTGCTGAGGCCTTTGGAAAGATGCCCCCAAAAAAGGTGACCTATTATTCCTAGGAGTAAAGTTATTTTCATGGTACATGTCACTGTTTGACTCAAAATGGCTTTTATGTGTTAGCCTGTACTCATCTGCAAGGATGGCTGCATCACTTGGAGACTTAACTTTACGTTCATTCATGTATGTAGCAACCTGGTCAGAAACAGAATTTTTGAACTGTTCTAACACAATCAAATTAGACAGACCCTCAAAAGTACTAACTTCAGAAGCTGTACACCAACGATTAAATGCAGAAGTCAAATCACAAACAAACTCAGAATAGGTTTGTGAATCTAACTTTTTCCTGTAACGAAAACGTTGACGATATGCCTCTGGCACAAGCTCGTAGACCTTCAGAACTGCTGATTTAACTTTAGCATAAACTTTACTGTCAGCTACACTCAGTGCTGCAAAAGCCTCACGTGCTTTACCTGTAAGTACACATTGCAACAACATAGTCATGTCCAAATCTGACCAAGCTCTGGCTTCCGCAATACGCTCAAATAAAGTAAAGTATGTGTCTGGATCTGACTCATCAAATTTAGGCAACAAACGAAGATTCTGTGAAACATCAAACTGTGGTAGTCTTTCCGGTCTATTAGCATTTCTCAATCGCTCTCTCTAATTGCATTTGCAACAGTTCCCTCTGCTGCTCAAAAGTTAATGAAGGACTAGACTGAAAACTTGCACCCTCACTACTAGCAGACTGACCGCCAAAAACACCCATTTCCCTAAGACCCTGCTTTAAGCTAGTTAACAGTCTCTTTAATTTTTTTATCAACAATCTCAATCTGATAATGTTCAGCAATTTCAATTAACTGCTCCTTAGTACACAACTCTAAGGCTACCTCTGAAGGAGCTTGAACAAAACTACACAAAATGGAAGACATTTTCCTCAACCAATACAACTATTACAAATGCTCAAAAAAAACACAACTCACCTGCTGTCAATCTGGGTTCAAGGACAGGAGCCACACCCCACTATCCTCCAAAACTACTAACTAACTGGCCCTGGTCTTCGTGCAGTCACATGTGGTGGGGTTTTATGCACACAAAACCAGTGGAGTGGAAAAGACAACCAGAAACTGGCGGCCCTCCCATAACCACGGAGGTGCTCCCGAGCCGATGTAGGGGGAAAGGGAAAGGGATGCTCTACCCACGTTCACTGCCACCTAAAACAAAAACACCACAAGCCTCCTATGGACACTTGCTGATATGCCTGAACAGGAGAGGACTCCCACCTGAACAAAACCCAGAAAAACACAGAGTGAATTGCTTAGCTACCAAGCTAACTGAACCAAAAGAACACATGGCTCTCAACTCTCTCTTAAACAAAAATTGGCCCAACCAAAACATCCACTCAAACAAAAAAACATTTGGCAAACTAAACTAAACTAACCCAAATTAACTACGATCCCGGATGAGCCCCCACTTGTCACAAGCCGGCTCATAGCCTGTGACAAAAATGAGGGGACGCAAACAACAGGTATAGGCCAATTTAAAAGTGTTCTTTATTCTACAACAAACTATTAACTTAAACTAAGAAAAAGGAATGAGGTGTGGAAGTATCATAATGTAAGGTGTATGTAAAGTGCATGGATGCGTGAATATGTGTGTGTGAACATGACTGAATGAAAACTAGGCAAAACGACAAAGGAACAAACAAATCATGAGCATACCTGGAGGAGCAGAGAGAGCGAGAGAGAGAGGTGATTAGTAAGCAGTTTTATACCCTGAGCCCAGGTGGCTCCAATCACTAACGACCCTCCTCTGCCTGCAGGAGGAACCGCCCCCTGCACTGCAGAGGAGGAGCCGTGACAACTTGCACATGTGGAACGGTTGTTAAGACACTAACAACTTACAGACGGTAGACAATTAAGGTCACGGTTATGAAAACTTAGGACATTAAAGAGGCCTTTCTACTGACTCTGAAAAACACCAAAAGAAAGATGCCCAGGGTCCCTGCTCATCTGCGTGAACGTGCCTTAGGCATGCTGCAAGGAGGCATGAGGACTGCAGATGTGGCAAGGGCAATAAATTGCCATGTCTGTACCGTGAGACGCCTAAGACAGCGCTACAGGGAGACAGGACGGACATCTGACCGTCTTCGCAGTGGCAGACCATGTGTAACAACACCTGCACAGGATCGGTACATCCGAACATCACACCTGCGGGACATGTACAGGATGGCAATAACAACTGCCCGACTTACACCAGGAACGCACAATCCTTCCATCAGTGCTCAGACTGTCCGCAATAGGCTGACAGAGGCTGGACTGAGGGATTGTAGGTCCTCACCAGACATGACTGGCACAAACCCACCATCGCTGGACCAGACAGGCCTTGCAAAAAGTGCTCTTTACTGACGAGTCACGGTTTTGTCTCACCAGGGGTGATGGTCGGATTTGCCTTTATCGTTGAAGGAATGAGCGTTACACCGAGGCCTGTACTCTGGAGCGGGATCGATTTTGGAGGTGGAGGTTCCGTCATGGTCTGGGGCGGTGTGTCACAGCATCATCGGACTGAGCTTGTTGTCATTGCAGGCAATCTCAACGCTGTGCGTTACAGGGAAGACATCCTCCTCCCTCATGTGGTACCCTTCCTGCAGACTCATCCTGACATGACCCTCCAGCATGACAATGCCACCAGCGATACTGCTCGTTCTGTGCATGATTTCCTGCAAGACAGGAATGTCAGTGTTCTGCCATGGCCAGCGAAGAGCCCGGATCTTAATCCCATTGATTACGTCTAGGACCTGTTGGATTGGAGGGTGGGGGCTAGGGCCATTCCCCCCAGAAATGTCTGGGAACTTGCAGGTGCCTTGGTGGAAGAGTGGGGTAACATCTCACAGCAAGAACTGGCAAATCTGGTGCAGTCCATGAGGAGGAGATGCACTGCAGTACTTAATGCAGCTGGTGGCCACACCAGATACTGACTGTTACTTTTCATTTTGACCCCCCTTTGTTCAGGGATACATTATTCCATTTCTGTTAGTCACATGTCTGTGGAACTTGTTCAGTTTATGTCTCAGTTGTTGAATCCTGTTATGTTCATACAAATATTTACACATGTTAAGTTTGCTGAAAATAAACACAGTTGACAGTGAGAGGACGTTTCTTTTTTTGCCTAGTTTATAAACACTCAGGAGTGACCCTGATTCAGCCCACTGCAGTGAAAGGTTAAACCACTGTACTAGACACAAAACATCTTGAGAGAGAGAGAGAGAGAGAGAGAGAGAGAGAGAGAGAGAGAGAGAGAGAGAGAGAGAGAGAGAGAGAGAGAGAGAGAGAGAGAGAGAGAGAGAGAGAGAGAGAGAGAGAGAGAGAGAGAGAGAGAGAGAGAGAGAGAGAGAGAGAGAGAGAGAGAGAGAGAGAGAGAGAGAGGATTGAAACAGGGGACAGTCTGTATGAAAAAGGGTTATTTTTCCCAAAATTGTGAAACAAGCTAAAATCGATTAGCTTTATTGTTAATTAGAATATTACCTGTCAAACCTAACTGCATCTATAAAGGCTCTGCCAATTCCAAAGTTGTTTGTTTTTGAAAGCCTCTCAGCTGTGTGTGTAGGAGTGACGTCACATGTTTAATGCAAACAGTGACTCTTTCTTTCTCTTTTCTCACTCTTTCTGCTTTCTCTTTTCTCTCTTCTCACTCTTTCTTCTTTCTCTTTTCTCTCTGTTTTCTCACTCTTTGGCGCACGCCGGACGACGCACACACACAGTACACATATTTATTACCTGTATGCGTCATGTTAGTTACCCCTGGCTGTGTAAACCTAAATAGTAACTGTCCTTCTTCCTTAGAAAGACATCTTCCTGAAACTATTCGTCGTCAGCGTAACACTGTTGCTAGTCTCTTTTGTTGGTCTGATGTCAGGTGTTCTATTGTGTTGTCTCTGACAGATCACAGGCAGAAGTCAGTGGTGAGCGAGATCTGTTACCAGACAGAGATCTCCAGCCTCATGGACTTTGGCACCCCAGACTCCTCGCTCGACAAAGGTAGGGTGTTGCCTTGGAAATACAGGGTGTTGCCTTGGTGATGGAAGGAAGTGTGTGCTTGGTGATTGGTCCCGGGAGTTAGGACTGAGACACAGACCTGTCAGCTGGGTGCAGAGGCCTGTGATGTGGAAGAGTCTGTCTGTCTGGGAGAACAATCTGATAATATGTCTGACTGGACCCAGGGCCTTAAAGGACTTACAGCAGACTGTGTTATATACTATAGGCAAGTAAACGGCACACAGGGTTAATCATCTGCTTAGTATTGTACTGTATACACCCAATTCTGTGCTGGGTCCAAGTTACAGAGAAACATTGATAGGAGAGCTGAATGGGGAGAGAGGGGCAGATGTAACCTCTTCACATTGTATTGCTGAATAGAGAAGAGTACTATTGATGATCATCATTGTTGTATTGTGCCGATGCCTATTTGTGCCCTAATCACTGCCTTCAGTTTGAGTTAAATGGCATCTAATTTTCCCTCCAAAGATGTCTCTGAATAAAGACTCTCTGTCTTTGTTGTGATCTGTAATGATATTGGCCACTAAGGAAGAACATTATAAAGAGTATTGATCACCTGAAGCTTGTTGATGAATCTATAAGTCTCGAGGGCATTTCGTTTTCTCCTGCTTAATCACTCCCATTATTCTTTACCACGTTGCCAGAAAGCCACGAGTGTTCCCCGGAATTATCATTTTCATCTTTTCATCAAATACAGCCCCTTGAAGCAGCAGAAGTGCACTCTCAGGCCATTAAATTAGCCTCATGACATTTCCATCAGCCCTGGACAGAGGTAGTATCTGTCTGAGTCACTCCTCCCCTTCTCCATCCCTCTCTCCTTCCCTCCCTTCTTCCCCTCCCAGCTAACATCTTAATGCCTGTCTTTCTCAGCTCTCCATCAACATTCTCCTGTGCTGATAATGCAGAGTGACAGATCATCTGGTGCAGCTGGAGAACAGGAGGAGCGGAGAGAGAGAGAGAGAGAGGGGGGAGCGATAAAGAGAGAGAGAGAGAGAGAGAGAGAGAGAGAGAGAGAGAGAGGGAGGGAGGGAGAGAGGGGGGAGCGAGAAAAAGAGAGAGAGGGGGAGCGAGAAAAAGAGCGAGAGGGAGAGAGGGGGGAGCGAGAAAAAGAGAGAGGGAGAGAGAGAGAGGGGGGGAGCGAGAAAAAGAGAGAGGGAGAGAGGGGGGAGCGAGAAAAGAGAGGGAGAGGGGGGAGGGAGAGAGGGGGGGAGCGAGAAAAAGAGAGAGAGAGAGGGAGAGAGGGGGGAGTGAGAAAAAGAGAGCGAAGGAGAGAGGGGGGAGCAAGAAAAAGAGAGAGGGAGAGAGAAAGAGAGAGGGGGAGCGAGAAAAAGAGAGGGGGAGAGAGGGAGAGAGGGGGGAGCGAGAAAAAGAGAGGGGGAGGGAGAGAGGGGGGGAGCGAGAAAAAGAGAGAGAGGGAGAGAGGGGGGAGCGAGAAAAAGAGAGAGAGAGAGGGAGAGAGGGGGGGAGCGAGAAAAAGAGAGAGGGAGAGAGAGAGAGGGGGGAGCGAGAAAAAGAGAGGGAGAGAGAGAGGGGGGAGGGAGAGAGGGGGGGAGTGAGAAAAAGAGAGAGAGAGAGAGGGAGAGAGGGGGGGAGCGAGAAAAAGAGAGAGGGAGAGGGGGGAGGGAGAGAGGGGGGGGGGGGGAGCGAGAAAAAGAGAGAGGGAGAGGGGGGAGGGAGAGAGAGAGGGGGGGGAGCGAGAAAAAGAGAGAGCATGAGTTATTACACAGATAAATTGACTTTTGCTAGCTTATGTAATTATGCTCGGATCGATGACACAGAGATTCAGTGAGTTTAGCCCTGAAATCAAGGATAGCCACATGAGTAGTGAAAAGACTGAGGATGAGGGACTGAGAGGATGAGGACAAAAGAGCATTAACATGAGAAGGGCAATCATGAGTAAAGATATCAGTAAAATGATTCCAGCTGCACTGAAACCAAGGCTGTATCTCAGAAACTCGCGTCACACTCACATCCCTAAATGGGCGTCGAACGAATAAGAATGAATACGAATTAATAACACATGAATGACACATGACTGTGATTCTTGAGCAGTCAGTCAGGCACTCAGTCCGTGATTGACGGATCCATTTGCCTCAGTTGACAAGCGTCTGGCTTGATGGTATACTTGTCCTCATTCCTACAACACCGAGGTGACACACTCTCTCTCTCTCCCACTCATACGTGTATTCTATATTTGAGACACATAGTTATTCTGTATTACTCTACAGGATTGGCAGGGGAAAATAGCCCTATATTCGCCAAGCAATTAAATACTGTGATAGAATCATAAGACATTTCAAAAGCGTTTTGAGGATGAAGAAAGTTGCTTGTTTACTGTGTTAGCGTCGGTCCAACACCTTCAGTTTATACAAACAGCAGATTTACCCTGATTTGATCTCTCGGAAGCCTGAAACGTAAACAATTATTTTCCATTCAAACATTGTTTTTCCTGGTTATGATAAGGAAACACATCACTACTAAGCTAAGTTATTTCAGTCATTTAAATAGCCTGTTGGAAGTCTTACAGATTTCCTTCCCCGCCCAGTGTCCACTTCTTCCAACCAAGACTGGTCTTATCTCTGCTCCTCTAGTACTTGGCTGCACCCGCTGCCCCCTGTCCTTATTCCTGTCCCTATTCCTGTCCCTATTCCTGTTCCTATTCCTGTCCTTACTCCTGTCCCTATTCCTGTCCTTATTCCTGTCCCTATTCCTGTCCCTGGCCCTCAGGCTAAAACTCTAACTCGATTAGCTCTGTGATTGTGTCCACACTCATCCAGCCCTGATCCAACCCTGCATCTGACGACCGGTCCCTTGAGCCCTGGGACTGGGAGAAAACACCAGCACTCCCTGGGTTGAAGTCTCACACTAACAACCCCAGTGCTGTAGCTGGAATTGTTTTGGTTTACCTTAATTTATGACCGCGGAAAACATTGCAGGCCTCGTCATGCTGCAGGCTATAGAGTAACAAAGTCCAAACATTTTTGAGTGGCCAGGATAGGTCACATGATCAGGGAAAAACTCCTGTCCCTAGTCTCTTCAGTACTGTGTATTATTTCCAGGCCAGGCGTCCTATATAAACATGTGAACACGCTCTGATGTGACTTGTGGTCAAATTGTCCATAAGGGCAGTGTGTTCCGTAGGGGTATTGTTCTCTGTGCAGTAGGTGATCTCTTCAGTACGGTACATTATGTCCTGTGAAAGAGAGATCTCTTAGTCACTGTGTCGTTCAGCCAGCTGCCATTAGGTAGAAGTGCTATAGCAGTGACTCATCTGCCTTACCACCTGAGGCTACAGGTACGCCCTCCCGCGGTTGAGAGAGAGAGAAATAGCAGCAGTAATCATGTCAGAGCACACTGGTCCCCCTCCCTACAGCAGCAGCTGGAAGGGGTTAAAAAGAGGAGGGGCGAGAGAGGTTTGGAATGGAAACTGCCTCTGGGCGTGTACCAGAACAGGTAAAGAAAAGGGGAGGAGAGAGAGAAAGAGAGAATAAGCCAATGACAGAGCGAGAGAGAGGGAGATAGCGAGAGAGAACATGGAGAGTACAGACAAAACAGGCTCCCTCTCTCGGGGGAACACTTCCTAGTAACCTGGCTGGGTGGAGCCAATGGCCAGAGCTGGGAGCGGCTGAGCGAGAGGCTGCTGTGGTGTGGTGTGTTCGCTACGGTGTCTTTCTGAATGGTGTTTGTCTGAGTTGGGAATCCTCTGCTATGAGAACACACACCAGCACTGACCGTGGAGCCCAGCGGAGCCTGTGCTGTGAAGGAGGAGGAGGAGGACATGAGGTCCGACAGGGAGGAGGGGACATCCGGTGAGTGAGAGAGAGAGGGAACGAGGGAAGAACGAGGAGTGGGTTTAGATCATCTGTCACCGTAGAGGGTTGGTTTAGGCCAGAGCTCTGTTTCTACGGTAGAGGCGTGTGTGAGTTCATGAGTTCGTTTTCACGTGTACTCACACTGTATTTATGAGAGGAATTGGAATGATTCATGTAAACTCATTATCACCGAGTAGCTAGATAAACATCTCATCATTCGGTAATATATTTACATAATATGTTACTAAACATAATGCTACTATATATGGAAAGGTTGTGTTAGCAACACATTATTGACTGTAAATAAAAGTTGTTTGGTGTGTAATTTTAGAAGAAATATTTCTTGGTAGTAGGTCCGCAACATAATTTGTTTATTTGTTTTACATATAAACAAATGAGGTTGATCTGGATCTGACTTGTACGCATGTACGTTGGTTAATATGCTTGTTAATCTGTTAATCTGACATTTTACATTTACATTTAAGTCATTTAGCAGACGCTCTTATCCAGAGCGACTTACAAATTGGTGCATTCACCTAATGATATCCAGTGGAACAACCACTTTACAATAGTGCATCTAACTCTTTTAAGGGGGGGGGGGGGGGGGGGGGCAGACATAAGCATATGAAACTCCTGGAGTGAGTCTAGTCTGGGGAATTAAGGGAGATATTTGGTGATGAGCAGCTCAGCCAACATAGCACAAATAGCCTACATATTTGAGAGATGATAAGTCTGTCATATCCATAGACATAGCACTGACCTCATCCACGTATTCCTATGGAAAACCGATGGCACATGAAGTATTTGGATTTGAAGCGTACCATATTGCTGAATGGCACAGAAATATCACTAAGGATTATGGGGAAAGTAGTCGTAACTAGCAAAGGGTCATGGTCGATGTAGTCATTTTCATCCTGCCTGACAGAGTCAACTTGGTTTCAATGTCTATGAACCTGATGCTAGCCTACTGTTAAACCTTTGCAGAAGGTTAGTTTGAAAGCTCAGCGTTACCTAGAACCTAGCCAGGTCAACGTTGGAAAACGAAATGGACAGCAAATATTAACTATGATCATCAGAACTAGGACTGATTCACTCTTTCGAGTGACGTTCAGTTATATAGAGAACATGTCGGCATGGTGACTCTCTTTGTAAGATCTCACTTGAATTGTGGCAAAGTTAATAAGTACCCCATCCTGTCTTGATATTATATGACCAGGATCCTTCCACCTGAAAGTAAAACATGAATGGGCTACCATCACAACAACCCATCACAACTCGGTGATGCTCGATTGGATTACCCCATGAGAAAAAGTGGACTGTATATAAATGATAAAAATGTTATATGATTTGTAGACTATCTTTATAATTTGTGCAACCGCATCATTTTGTCATCGTGAAAAAAGACCCTCAGACATAGAACGTAGTTTGGAATTCAACATGTATTCACCTATAATTGCATACTAAATTGATATTTCATACATAGTGTGAGCGCAATCCTCAATCTCCATGGCCATCCTCCGTCCTCCGCTCTGTCATCCTCTGTCAACTCCGTAGACATTGGTCAGCCACTCCATCAGTCAGAATGGATAACTATTGAACTTTCAAATAATTCACTGTGGGGGTCAAACTGGATCATAATAAACACATTTTTGAGCCCACAACGTCCCCCCCCAGAAAAACATGTTTTTGCTATTGTGGTGATCGTAATTTACATAGGCTTTCTATGGCGAACCAGGGCTTTTGGCACCACTAGGTTGCTACGCAGTAGCCCACCAGCAGAGCTTGTGACTTCACGCTACAGACCGGACACTGGGGGCCCAAGGCCATATCCCAATGCTCTGGAATTGGTGTCATTTTATGTCTGGAGTTCTGTAGGTTCTGCAAGTACAATCCAATCAGCATATTTCCCCAGCTTTCCCCCTAGAATTCCTCCGCCCACCTTGACATTTGATGTGTTTGGCATTTTGATAGGAAATGGCAACCCACGGACACACCTACACTTCCATTAATGCAGGTGTTATCTGAGAGATCCTCCATCACCTCCAACTGGAACCCTGGTAGACACTGTCTCTGTTGCAGTGACATGGTCCTCACTGCGTTTGTCTAGATGTGTGTGTGTGTGTGTGTGTGTGTGTGTGTGTGTGTGTGTGTGTGTGTGTGTGTGTGTGTGTGCGCGTATTTGAGGAGATGAGTCCGAGGATGATCCCGTTGGTTGTGTTGCGTGACTCCTCCATACCCAGAGGTTGCTTTCCAAATTGAGAAGAGATAATGAGTGAGCCGCTGCAGCCAGATGGCACTATCAGAGATGGTCTCACACGCTGCTCCCGCAGCAGCTCACAGCAGGCCCCACGATGGCATGCTCTGCAGTCCTTGACCAGTGACCAGTCCAATGTGTTACAGCTCCATAGCGAGTGGAGGTCAGTGTACAAGAAGGATGCACCGCCATTAGTTTTATCTTCTCGGGATATTCATGCGTTGGGCACTGCATTTCAACTCCGTCTTGGTGAAATATCCTCAACAGGGATTATACTGGCTTGTGGCCATACTGGACACTAATGGGACAGTGTTCAGTATAGTCTCATTGGGCAAGTCTCTTGTTCGGTATTCAGTCAAAGTCAGACCAAGTACAGTGATATCATGCCATAGAACGAACCCAGCTATGTTTCGATAGATTATTGCCGTTGTTGCTGTTGATAACTAGACTCTAGGCAGTCTGAGCTGAGCGGCCTTACCAGGTTCTTGCTGCTCTTCCAGCACATCCCTGGCAGTGGGCCTAATCTTCCCATAATAAAAGTGTGAATCAATTACTACTATCTCCAGTTGGCATGCTTACACTGACCTCCGTTGTAATGTAAACTCACAGCAATTAATTCATGGCAGCTGTTCTCTATAGATATACCAACAGGGGCATGGATAAGCATGCGCACACAAACACACGTATGCACACGCACGCACACGCGCACACACACCTCTTTGTGGGTTCAGGCGTGCAGATTTACACACGCAGACTTAGAAATGGTCACTAGAGCTTCCAAACGGAATATGGGCCTCATATACAGTAAAGTCATAGCCGTTATATGTGACTAGATCCTCAGGTTGCCATGGTAAGAAAGAAACACAAGTGAGGCGTAAACTCTTAACATACAGTGGGGCAAAAAAGTATTTAGTCAGTTACCAATTGTGCAAGTTCTCCCACTTAAAAAGATGAGAGAGGCCTGTAATTTTCATCATAGGTACACTTCAACTATGACAGACAAAATGAGATTTTTTTTCTCCAGAAAATCACATTGTAGGATTTTTTATGAATTTATTTGCAAATTATGGTGGAAAATAAGTATTTGGTCACCTACAAACAAGCAAGATTTCTGGCTCTCACAGACCTGTAACTTCTTCTTTAAGAGGCTCCTCTGTCCTCCACTCCTCTGTCCTCCGTTACCTGTATTAATGGCACCTGTTTGAACTTGTTATCAGTATAAAAGACACCTGTCCACAACCTCAAACAGTCACACTCCAAACTCCACTATGGCCAAGACCAAAGAGCTGTCAAAGGACACCAGAAACAAAATTGTAGACCTGCACCAGGCTGGGAAGACTGAATCTGCAATAGGTAAGCAGCTTGGTTTGAAGAAATCAACTGTGGGAGCAATTATTAGGAAATGGAAGACATACAAGACCACTGATAATCTCCCTCGATCTGGGGCTCCACGCAAGATCTCACCCCGTGGGGTCAAAATGATCACAAGAACGGTGAGCAAAAATCCCAGAACCACACGGGGGGACCTAGTGAATGACCTGCAGAGAGCTGGGACCAAAGTAACAAAGCCTACCCTCAGTAACACACTACGCAGCCAGGGACTCAAATCCTGCAGTGCCAGACGTGTCCCCCTGCTTAAGCCAGTACATGTCCAGGCCCGTCTGAAGTTTGCTAGAGAGCATTTGGATGATCCAGAAGAAGATTGGGAGAATGTCATATGGTCAGATGAAACCAAAATATAACTTTTTGGTAAAAACTCAACTTGTCGTGTTTGGAGGACAAAGAATGCTGAGTTGCATCCAAAGAACACCATACCTACTGTGAAGCATGGGGGTGGAAACATCATGCTTTGGGGCTGTTTTTCTGCAAAGGGACCAGGACGACTGATCCGTGTAAAGGAAAGAATGAATGGGGCCATGTATCGTGAGATTTTGAGTGAAAACCTCCTTCCATCAGCAAGGGCATTGAAGATGAAACGTGGCTGGGTCTTTCAGCATGACAATGATCCCAAACACCACCCGGGCAACGAAGGAGTGGCTTCGTAAGAAGCATTTCAAGGTCCTGGAGTGGCCTAGCCAGTCTCCAGATCTCAACCCCATAGAAAATCTTTGGAGGGAGTTGAAAGTCTGTGTTGCCCAGCAACAGCCCCAAAACATCACTGCTCTAGAGGAGATCTGCATGGAGGAATGGGACAAAATACCAGCAACAGTGTGTGAAAATCTTGTGAAGACTTACAGAAAACGTTTGACCTCTGTCATTGCCAACAAAGGGTATATAACAAAGTATTGAGATAAACTTTTGTTATTGACCAAATACTTATTTTCCACCATAATTTGCAAATAAATTCATAAAAAATCCTACAATGTGATTTTCTGGAATCTTTTCCCTAATTTTGTCTGTCATAGTTGAAGTGTACCTATGATGAAAATTACAGGCCTCTCTCATCTTTTTAAGTGGGAGAACTTGCACAATTGGTGGCTGACTAAATACTTTTTTGCCCCACTGTATATGGAAGTAAACCCAGGGTCCACTCTTTAGCGTATTGTTTACGTTGTGCAGTGGATGTTGTGGTTAAGTAAGGTTGAGAGCCAGTGCCCATGTATAATTCATGTTCACATACATTATAGAAGGGCCCTGTAATATCCTGAGTGGGAAACGAACCTGCTGGTACTTACGTGCAGCCAGGTGCTGTTCAGGGATCAACCAGCGAATAGTGTTGTGTTGTTTTCTGTTGCGTGTCGTGGTGTTATTCTCTCACCCACTCACCCCTGGCCCTATCAATGGCTTAGGTACTAAGACAGCCCACAGGCTATCCAACCAAAATGACTGACTATTGTAGAGAATCTCAACAAAGAGTTGTGGAGCAGGTTTAAAACAGCCACTAATCTCCCTGCTGCCTCCCACCCGCCAGAACTCCCCCTCGGATCCAAAACCCGTCATTGACTGAATGAATGTGGTTGCTATTTTTGATGCAACCATTTCTATTGGCCTTCCTGTATCATTTCTTGTCGATTCGATGTTATCCTCTTATGTAATGCACTATATTTGGTTCATCCTCTTGACTTGAGATGTGAACAAAATGCTCTTCATTTTCATGGAGATTACAGGATGTCTCATCAAGCCGCTCTGAACAGCCCTTTTGTGATTCCTTCCACATGGTCATATAATAGCCCTTTTAAGATCTGTTTGCTTCATCAGAAATGAAATGAATAGATTCGGAGTGGATAGTACGGATATTCCAAGTGATGAGTGAAGGACCTCCGTGACCAGTAGAATCCTGTCTGTATATCCTCCCAGCAGAGAGAGCGAGAGGGAGAGGGGTTTGTCTGAGGATGCACAGAACACGCAGACTATTAATTAAGAAGGGCTCTCTCTCAACCACACCCACACTTCTGTTTGACTATGAAGGATCTCTAGGCTCATATCATCTGCATGAGGAGTTGGATGAGGAGCAGCGGCCGACCCGTCATCCCCTCACGGCGATCCCAGTACAGCCCTCCTTTCCTGGGAACCGTCTCCTCTACGCAGTAATGATCAGAGATGCAGAGCGCACCAGGCAGCCACGCACACTCGCATTAGTACGCACGCACACACACAAGCGCACGTACACACATACCGATACAGCCATCCAAGCATCATGTGACTCCTCCGTCACACACACGGAGCGGTTGAAAGTCCGGGGATGGAGGAGAGACAAAGAGACATGGATGCACAGATGCTCTGTGGCCTGGAGCAGACTATAAGATGTAATATATTCATAACCATCGCCAGCTACTAAAACCTCACTGTAGGCATCCAAGCAACTTCATGAACCCCAGTAATGAAATACTAAATTAATCTAATTGAAAATTGGCTTCAGAAGTAAGGAGATGTCAAAGTGGATGAAGCTTGGCAAGTCAGGTGACTTCTGAATAGTTGTGTCATGAGAGGTCAGCGAGCCAGAGGGGGTTGGCCCAATGACTCCCTTTGATTGACAGCTGCCTGCAGCACCACAGCCAATGATGGGTCACGATAATCTCAGAGAGTAACAGGTGAATTCTATCTTAATGTAGCAGATGTAAAATAATCGCCTGAGCGGGGTCGGAAGAAACCGGAAACCTGCGGTTTTCAGGCTTCGCCTCTTCTCTGCTTTTCTCCTGAAAACCAGATGCTTCCGGTTTCTACCGGCCCCCTGCTGACAGTGGCTTAACGCAGCATAATCAGCTGGAATGCAGTTCATGTCATCAACAAACATGCTAACATTTCTGACTGTTGTTGCTGGAGCAGCACGGAGACATCCTGAGTTTCTGAACATGCTGTGTAACGATTGATATGTTTATCTTCCTAGTTTTATTTAAAAAAAGAATGACTTCTGAAAAGGCTGGCGGAGGGGAGGCAGACGCTCGTGGTAAACCATTGTAACCATTGTTCAGAGCCGTGTTTTACAGTGGTCTGCTCAGTGAGTCACACAGGGGCTTTTGTTCAGTGCTGTTTGAACCTCCCCAGCATCCTTTCTGTGCTTTTTATCAGCCGCTAACAACGGCTAATTATTGTTTCAATAAAAACTGAAAGGATTTGAAAGGGTTGAATATTTTGCTACTTAGTAGCTCTAGTAACCTCAGTGCATTAGTGAATAATTCTCCAGGTAATAGGGCCTTTTTTACTACACTACAGTTATCTGCAATGCTACTGTAAAATATTGGTTGTCTGCACATTCTCTAAAAAGTCATTCATCTTCTCCCCCAGCTCCAATTCCCCCTCTCCTCTCCATACTGGGTGTATTAGAGCTGTGCAGCATCAGCACAGACACACATGATAATACACGCACTCCACACACACGCACACGTGGATTTTGTATTGTAGATATGTGATAGTAGAGTAGTGGCCTGAGGGAACACACTTAACGTGTTGCGAATAGTGTTATGAAATGGAATGGCGTGTACATATTTTCACTTGTATATCAATGCCTTAATGTTGCTGCCAAGGCAGCAGCTAATGAAGATCCTTAATAAATACAAAAACAAATACCAATCCCACCAGGGGAACACAATGTGGGGAATAGTAGTGTAGAGAGAAACAGGATCCAAATGTACGGGAGTGAAAATACCTCTAGTCCATGTTCGATTTCCAGATTATTGTGGGAACTGACAATCAAATAGTAATCCAAGGATTGGGAAGGTTTTAAACATATTGTGAGATTACAGCGTTCCTACTAATGCTGCTTCTGCTTACCCAGTAAAACCCTTCCCTGTTCAGCCCTCCACATACAGTAGAACATCATACAGTAACCATGGCTAGAAATACAGGATCAATGCTCTTAAACGATGGAGCTTTATGGAATGTACTGAGTGAGAGTGTAATTCTCTTCTCTGGTTTCAAGCCCACTGATACTGTGCCAGATGTATACAGACATGTCACTGTCACTCTCCAGACACACAGTGCAGAGTTCCATGCACTCTGTTCCATACTTTAACTGAAGTAGATCAACCAGGCTAAGCAGCATCCACAGTACCCACACTGTTTCTCAAATAGAGAAAGAGGCCCCTGCAGTGTATGTAAATGGATGTTGAAAATAATCATTTACAAGGTTAATATTGCTGTTAAGTGCGCTGTTTGTGCTGCAAGAATAATGTGGAATGTTTGAAAATGGAAATGTAAGAGAGTAATTCATGCACATATTTGAGTTAGGTGATTACATTTTCAAAGGACCATGGTTTGCCTAATCATTCGCTGTAAGCTCTTTCTCTCTGTTGTTCACTGGCAAATTCCCTGCTATAACAAACCTGAGGAACGTGTTCCATTTATTACACTGAATATTGCAATTGGGGATGCAAATCATACATCTTCATACCCCGGTCAGTCTAACAGGGTCCGTGGAGATGCTTATTCAGACGATACAGAGGTCTGCACACGTTAAAACACTGTGTAATGGACAGTTTCACACTGTATTAAGGTGTCGTGTCTTTGCAAGAGTACAATTCCACTCAGTTAGGACAATGCCGGTGGATATTTATAGTAAACACAGTGCAGCTGAGAGTTGAAGGACAAATTTGGTGTCACACTGGTCAGCATTGTGGCTACCTGAAACAGGAGAGGAGGAATGACCAAAGCCTCTGGCATAGTAATAAATGCAGAGGGAGGTGACACCCGTCCAGACATTCCTACAAAGCATACCACATAGAGGTAGAGCAGATAGCTGCTATCAAGCATGTGTTTGACACTCGTATCAAACACACAGCACGGGTACCTAGCTCATGCCTCTGGCTTCTTTTAGCCACAAAGCAAACAGCCACTAGACCTACCTGCTCAGTCAGGCGTGTCCTGACTCTCTCAGTATCTGAATGGAGAAGCCAGTGGGAGGGAAGAGCACAGGTTGATGGCCTGGTCAGACTCAGAGCAGCCCTGATGGAGCTTTTAATAGAGTCATGGCTCCGACAGGAATAGTTGAGTGGGCCACTGCTGAGTGAAGAGATGAGGTCTTCTTCTTTCCTCAGGAAGGTGGCTACAGGAACAGGCATTCACCGTCTACTGGTGGGGCTATGACAGGAGACAAGAAATGATGCTAACAATAACAACAATACAACAGGCTAGGGGTAGGGCTGTGGCGGTACATTTTGTCAGCCGGTGATTGTCAAGCAAATAACTGCCGGTCTCACGGCAATTGAGCGTTCATTAACATAAACACATTTAGCATTCCTGGCTTCCATGCAAAGCCTACAAGCCATTAATGCAGACCTTTGGAACATTTGCATTTTAAAAAGTTGGATAAATCCATTTAATATACACCATCACAATAAATCCAGGTCTAAAGAAACATGATATGAAGAAAATGTAGTCTATTGCAGAAGAACAGAATAGCATACTCCGAGTTGTCCTTATGTTAGCTCCTGATCTGGCTATGCCATATGGCTATGGTCTACACTAGTTCATTTAGCAGACAAGATTTTCTTAGAATTGCGTGGCATTATTTTATATTATTTTATAGCATGAAGAATACAATTGAACAAAGCTGAATAAAATAGAAAGGATATTTTCTCCAAACGATTTGAGGGAGTACCCACACATGTAGCTATTCTATGTTGAACTGTTAACAAATAAATTGGTATTTCTATATGCTTATTTTAGAGTTATTTATGCAACTTAGTTGTGATACAAATGTTGGGCTATATGTTTGTATTTTTAATACATTCTAAGGCTGCATGATGCAACTTTAATGATGATTTGAAAAAAAGTTGCATGAAAGGCATGATCTCTGGTTTGTTTCTTGCGCAGGCTGTACACACTTCATCAGTCTCTCATTCACAATTTGACAAGCACTTGATAATGCCTCAAATTTCTCGGCTGCATCCCCTTTGTGTGGCTGTAATACCCCCCCCCCCCCAAAAACAAAATCCATTCCTTTTGCGGCAAGTGGCCATTGTGCCCATGGGCTGATATAATCATTATAATTCCCTTCTCCCGACTGCGTGCCGAAGCATCTCTCCATCACGTGATCGGGTCTTTCTCACAGGCTACAAGTGAAGACAGAAACATCTGGTACGCAACTGCGTGCGCGTCCTTATCCAATTCCGAGGCGCATTTTGAAGATATTGGAAGAACTGTCCTCATTTACTTTTCATCAGCCAACAAGATGAGTAGGCCTAACGAACAGCAAAAGCACTAGTCTATGTCAATATAATATCCCCCATAGTACAAAAGTTGACCTATTCTGTGCAATAAATAAACATTCCAAACATAGTCTGGGACAGTTGTGGGATGCGATAGATCCCAAATTAATACAAGCATCAAAAAACCTGTTTTAAGCAATGAGCCTGACGCAACAGATGAGAACTTTTAGCTTAAGATGTTGCTCAACTATTGGGCTATTTCTTCACATTATAAGTGCAGCAATACACACACAGCAGTAGGCTATAAGCGCAAATGTTGCATTAGCAGGAAAACACCATTCTCAAAAGTGACCGCAAATGTGATTATGCATGTAATGCTTTTATTGTAAAAGTGCATTTTTATGGTGAAAAGGATCTTCCCCAAACCTGACACTCACACGTATGTATGCCAGTTGGGCTCTACACACCCTTTGTAAAGCGGATTAATGTGTTTAATTTTAAGAAGTTATTTGGCCACTTTAGTTGTGATACAAACCTTATCAAAACATATAGGCCTATGGGCTAGGCTACATGAGATGTGCGACTATGATTTGAAAAAGTCGGCAAAAAAACATACGCTGTTTCTTGCCTTAAGCTGGGCATCATTCGCAAGTTATAATATATCATTGACAAGTGATAAGCTAATATTGTCACCCATCAGACTGTTCTTGATTTAATCTTGTCTTTACATATATTAAATAATGTATGTGTGAAATTTGTTTGGATTTAGAATGGACCATTATCATCCAACTGTCTTGAAACAGGGGTAGCGGGAAAAAAGACATGTCATCTATGCTTTTCCCATGGTTCATTTTCATGCCAGCCAGGTAGGCTATACTCCTGTTATTAACAGAAGCAATGTGCCTAATATTAGGAAAGCTGAGAAATAAATATAGTAGGCCTAGCCTATAGAAAGCTGATGGGATCCTCCTATTTTTAATAGAGGCCATCACTCTGTGAAGGGTTTGATTCAATTTTTGGTTACATTGATGTCAGAGTGATTAGAGGGACAATAGAATGCTGAGTACCAGGCAGTTAGCAAGTTTGGTAGGCTACTAATGACCATCAGCAGCATCAGAGCTTGGAGAAGCTTAATTATTGTAATTAAACGGTCACTCGGAATTTGTCTGCAGTCATGACTCGTGACCACTGGTTGGTCAGTAATATGATCACCGTTACAGCCCAAGCCAGGGGACATTATGGCCAGTCAGTACAAACTATTTATTTTGGCTTATTCTTCAATAGTGTATACAAAAAGATAACCTCTCAGGCTTGTCCCACACGTGTGCCTAGGCTTGCAAAATTCTGGGAACTTTTAATACATTCCCTGTTTTCCCCGAAATCAGGAGGGAATAAGCAGGAAATCCAGAATCCTCCAACCAGGAAAGCTAGAAATTCCCGGAATTTTGCAACCCTACGTATGCCTGTGCATTGTGTGAGAAAAAAACAACCAAACACAATTAATTTCATGATGTGCACGTTTTTAAACCGAACTGACGACGAGATGCTGTGCAGCCGCTTTTCAACTGATGATGTCACTGCCAACAGGCTTATCGGAACTGAAATATCTCTGGGAAAAATAAAGAAGATTCTCCAGGATTTGCCTTGCCTTCATTTCATACCGACTGTGAGGCAAGGCAGGGAGGGAGGCAGGGAACCTGAAAGAGGAGTGATTATGCAGCTCAGAGCTGAAAGTGGGGAGTAATGGCAGGATGAGGATGGGGGGGATCGATGGGAAAGTGTATTTGAGGGAATTATGGTGCTGATTGCTTGTGCTTAAATCACCCTCTGTTCGGTTCCCACAGTATCTAGAGAATCCCTGAGTGCTCGCCATGTGTCTGTGTCGCTTATGTTAAGCCATGTTGACATGCTCTGTTCCAACTGCTTCACTATTGCCATTGTAGATGCATACACTCTCTACATTGCTGGTGATGACCGTTTCCTTGAAGTAGCCTACTTACCTCTACATATAACTCTACATGATCATTATCATACACATAGAATGATATCACATTAGAGTTAAACGGACCTGAAACACTCTCCGGCGTAGGGAGGGGACACAACGACTGCATGTACTATAAGCATAGGGAATAAGATTGTTCACAGCCATTTTGAAAATGGCTGTCTCTTGTTTCTTTTTTATCTCCCACGTTAGCAACCTCGGTGCGTTATGTCTGCTAGGACATAATTGTATGATACTATCACACCGAGAGGGGGGCATTTAGACTCTCTCAACCACAAAACAGAACCGCAGATCATATTTATTTCACAGCTAGGGATCATACTTGTCACACTACAGATAGCTCTAACAGCGCAGATAGGACTGCAGATCGTCTGAACAGCGCGTAACTGCCTGGGACGTATACTTCGAACTTGTGTCTGGCTGCTCTGGTCTACAGAGCGATCAAAGGCGGCAGCTGGCCTCACCCGCAACAACTAAGCAAGCCTGTATAGGTAAGCAGATGAGTGGGTTTAGCGGGCGAGAAGGCTGTGAAAGGTTGCTCTCTCCAGGAAACTACCTCCTGATGCCACGTACAATACGGAGCTGCTGCCCGGCGGGTCTCTTCACAGCCAGAGTCGACAGTGACCGATGGACTGTCCCTTCCTCTCTTATCTGGGCCTCTGCAGCCCCACGTAGTCTGGCTACAACGCCCTTGGCTATCTTAGACCAGAGGAAGGATAGTGGCCAAAACGGTCCAAAACCACTTCCAGGAGCCATCAGATTTTTACAGGTGGTCTACCAGGTACAAACCAACCCTTTCCCTGCGTAGGGGCAGGGCTGGAAGTGTTTTGGCCACTGATTTCTGCTGCTGGTCAAGCTTCTTCCCAGACATACTAACATTGTGCATCGTTCTAAACCATTATAGATATTCAAGAATGTTCAAGAAGCTAGTGCGAAAATATAACTCGGTATGACAAGGCCATTCCTTTGTTGTGGTGGCCCTTATTGGGCAAAAACTGTAACTGTAAACAAACCCCAGTTAGTCAATACCTTATCAAATGGAGGCCCAGTTTAGCGTATTTGTGTTCTGTGTTGCTTGCCTTGGTGAATGTGTTTGTGTATTAGGAGATACTGTGCCAATTACTGTCTTGATTCTCTCTGTTTCTCTGTGCGGTTTCCTTGGTTTCCTGCTCTTGTTTATCACTCTAAGTCCCTAAGCTCCCAGAGGGCTGTGAGGCGTATGTCAGTGGAAAGGCACGGAGCTAAAGAACACAGCTGAAGCTTGTTTTCCACATAGATTTTTTTATAGTCTTATCAAACCACTGTCTCTCACCGCTCTGTAGCCTTGCCAGTTTGAGTCCTGAGACTGTCACTCCTCATTTAACTCTATCTCTCTATCACCCATGGCTTCAGCTTAGATAGAGCCTGCTGTGCGTGTGAATGTGTGTGTGTGTGTGCGTGCGCGTGCGCGTCTGCATATGAGCGAGCTTGTGCATGTGTTGTTGTGGGTTTTCCTCTCTGGAAAGGTGTCGACTTGAGCCTAATTATTGCACTCTCTCTGCTCTTCTCCCCTTAAGTTTGTCACCCTGTTTCCCACCCCCCTCTTTCTGATATCGACTCTCACGACGTCCACCGTCTCCCTCGCTCATTCGCTCTGCCTTTCTCCCCCTCTCTATACCCGTCAACTTCTCCCTCTACATTCTCCTTCTCTTTTTCCTCCTCTCTGTTTTTACTTCCATCTCTCTTCCTTATTCTCCTCTCCACTCATCCTTCCCCACCCCTTCTCTGGTCCTTATTCTTTCACTTCATTCTCTCCATTTCTCACCTCGAGGGGTTAAAAGCAGAAAGAGATTTCTGTGGACTGTAAGAAATGGACAAATAGGTACATTCTTCTAACTTCTCTCTTTCTCCTCTGTTCCTCCGTAGTGTTGCTGCGTGAGGAGGTGGCCCAGCTGCAGGAGGAGGTGCACCTGTTGAGGCAGATGAAGGACATGTTGAGTAAGGACCTGGAGGAGACCCAGGGCCAGGGCTGCTCCTCCCACCTCCTTTCAGCCACTGAGCTCCGTGTGCAGCTGGGAGACAAGGAGCAGGAGCTGGACCGCGCCAAGGAGGCCTTACAAGGTCAGGACGACCCCCGTAGTGCTCAGCTACTACCCTGTCCTACCTGAGTCCTACCCTACTGTCCTACCTGAGTCTGCTCTACTGTACTTCCTGAGTCTTACCTGAGGCCTTCCCTACTGTCCTTCCTGAGTCCTACCTGAGTGCTACCCTACTGTCTTACCTGAGTCCTACCCTACGGTCTCTCCTTGAGGCCATCCTACCGTTCTACCTGAGTCCTACACTTCTGTCCTACCTGAGTCCTACCCTATTGTCCTACCTGAGTCCTACCCTGCTGGCCTACCTGAGTCCTACCCTATTGTCCTACCTGAGTCCTACCCTATTGTCCTACCTGAGTCCTACCCTATTGTCCTACCTGAGTCCTACCCTACTGTTCTACCTGTGTCCTACTACTGCACTACATGAGTCCTACCCTACATCCCTACCTGAGGTCTACCCTACTGTCCTACCTGAGTCCTACCCTATTGTCCTACCTGAGTCCTACCCTATTGTCCTACCTGAGTCCTACCCTATTGTCCTACCTGAGTCCTACCCTACTGTTCTACCTGAGTCCTACACTACTGGCTTACCTGTGTCCTACTACTGTTCTACCTGAGTCTTACCCTACAGCCCTACCTGAGTCCTACCCTACAGCCCTACCTGAGTCCTACCCTACAGCCCTACCTGAGTCTTACCCTACAGCCCTACCCGAGTCCTACCCTACAGCCCTACCTGTGTCCTACACTACTGCCCTACCTGAGTCCTACACTACTGCCCTACCTGAGTCCTACACTACTGCTCTACCTGAGTTCTACACTACTGCTCTACCTGAGTCCTACACTACTGCTCTACCTGAGTCCTACCCTACTGCTCTACCTGAGTCCTACCCTACTGTTCTACCTGAGTCCTACCCAACTGTTCTACCCAACTGTCCTACCTGAGTCCTACACTACTGTTCTACCTGAGTCCTACTACTGCCCTACCTAAGTCCTACACTACTGTTCTACCTGAGTCCTACTACTGCCCTACCTGAGTCCTACACTACTGCCCTACCTGAGTCCTACACTACTGCCCTACCTGAGTCCTACACTACTGCCCTACCTGAGTCCTACACTACTGTTCTACCTGAGTCCTACACTACTGTTCTACCTGAGTCCTACTACTGCCCTACCTGAGTCCTACACTACTGTCCTACCTGAGTCCTACACTACTGTCCTACCTGAGTCCTACACTACTGCCCTACCTGAGTCCTACACTACTGTCCTACCTGAGTCCTACACTACTGCCCTACCTGAGTCCTACACTACTGTTCTACCTGAGTCCTACACTACTGCCCTACCTGAGTCCTACACTCCTGCTCTACCTGAGTCCTACACTACTGTCCTACCTGAGTCCTACACTACTGCTCTACCTGAGTCCTACACTACTGCCCTACCTGAGTCCTACACTACTGTTCTACCTGAGTTCTACACTACTGTTCTACCTGTGTCCTACTACTGCCCTACCTGAGTCCTACACTACTGCCCTACCTGAGTCCTACACTACTGCCCTACCTGAGTCCTACACTACTGCCCTACCTGAGTCCTACACTACTGTTCTACCTGAGTCCTACACTACTGTTCTACCTGAGTCCTACACTACTGCTCTACCTGAGTCCTACACTACTGCCCTACCTGAGTCCTACACTACTGCCCTACCTGAGTCCTACACTACTGCCCTACCTGAGTCCTACACTACTGCCCTACCTGAGTCCTACACTACTGTTCTACCTGAGTCCTACACTACTGCCCTACCTGAGTCCTACACTACTGCCCTACCTGAGTCCTACACTACTGCCCTACCTGAGTCCTACACTACTGTTCTACCTGTGTTCCTACCCTACAGCCCTACCTGAGTCCTACACTACTGCACTACCTGAGTCCTACACTACTGCCCTACCTGAGTCCTACACTACTGTTCTACCTGAGTCCTACACTACTGCCCTACCTGAGTCCTACACTACTGCCCTACCTGAGTCCTACACTACTGTTCTACCTGAGTCCTACACTACTGTTCTACCTGTGTCCTACTACTGCCCTACCTGAGTCCTACACTACTGCCCTACCTGAGTCCTACACTACTGCCCTACCTGAGTCCTACACTACTGCCCTACCTGTGTCCTACCCTACAGCCCTACCTGAGTCCTACCCTACTGTTCTACCTGAGTCCTACCCAACTGTCTTACCTGAGTCCTACACTACCGTCCTACCTGAGTCCTACCCTACCGTCCTACCTGAGTCCTACCCTACCGTCCTACCTGAGTCCTACCCTACCGTCCTACCTGAGTCCTACCCTACCGTCCTACCTGAGTCCTACCCTACCGTCCTACCTGAGTCCTACCCTACCGTTCTACCTGAGTCCTACCCAACTGTCCTACCTGAGTTCTACCCTACTGTCCAACCTGTCCTACTACTGTCCTACCCTACTGTCCTACCTGAGTCCTACACTACTGTCCTACCCTACAGTCCTACCTGAGTCCTAGCCTACAGTCCTACCTGAGTCCTACCTTACTGTCCTACCCGAGTCCTACTACTGTTCTACCTGAGTCCTACCCTACTGTTTCTCACGCAGCTCAGTCAAACCCACTTCATCTCAGTAGAGATAACATCAGTTTATCACTCAACACATCGATCAGTCAATCCCTTTAAAAATGTAATCTGACGTAATTGTGTCTGGTATGGGCCATATGTTTATCTAAATACTAACTGTGTGGTATAGAAATCGTATCTGTCATCTCCAAATCTCCTATCAGTCATGATGTGTGTGTGTGTGAGGTAGATACCAAGTCAATACATTCTGCCTGTTCTATTCTTCCAACATTGTCAGTAATGAGATCTGTTCATCAGTCCACAGTCTAGGCTCAGTTCTTGTAAGGTTGAGATCCATAAATGGTAGCACAAAGGCTTTGCTTTCTGATACAGTGTATGCTTTTGGCTTGGAGTGGAATGCTATGTAGACTATGTGGTAGTGAGAGGAGACAGCTTGTCATCATACTGTGTCCAAATGTGGTTCGCCAACTCCTCTTACCCCTACCCACAAAGCAATATTTTACAGATAAATATTGACTTGCTTGTTTAACCCAAAGAAAGCAAAGTTAACGAAGTTATCCCCTTCTGAGGCAGACTGGCTGTATGTAGAATGGTGGAAGCGTGAAAACGTAAAGAAGACAAACCTATAACTCATCTCTCTAACGTCCCCCCATCTATCCCTCCTCCCCTCCTCTGTCTTCCTCTCTTCCGCTCAGGGAGCAACAGGCGGGAGGTAGCATGCTCATAGATGTAGAGCTCGCTTGTGTAACTGTTGAAGAACAGGTTTGAATGTTGAGTGAGGAATGGTGGAACATGTACATTGGGAATGCTTAAGCCTCAGTGAATGCCACCTGTGTTGCGGTTATTGCGAGGACAGCTTCTCCTTTTCCTTGAATAAAGAGCTTCAGGAATACTGTTCGTAAGTCTCAATCTTACTCTGCATGTCAAGGCTTTCTCTAGATTCCTGTCCTACAAATACAGCTGATGAGTTACGGTCTCTACTGAAGAGCAAGTTTCAACCCTGGAAGTTGGCTGTTTTTAAACAGGCAAATGCCATTATGCCAAGCGTATTTAGGAAAGGATTGGTGAATGTAGTCTCCACATCAGTCTGTGTGGTTATGTGACTATCTGCTACTGATCTTAGAGCATTACATCATTTACTCCATGGTGCTTCTACGGAAAAACAGTGTTGCTCTTCCTGGGATTTTACAATATGTCACAGTGCCATCTTGTGGCAATCCGATATACAGTGCATTCGGGAATTATTCACTTTTTCCACATTTTGTCACATTACATTATTCTATTCCCCCCCCCCCCCCCCCCATCAGTCTACACACAATAGCCCATAATGACAAAGTGAAAACTGTTTTTTAGAAATGTTTGCAAATGTATTCAAAATAAAACACTGAACTATCACATTTACATAAGTATTCAGACCCTTTACTCAGTACTTTGTTGAAGCACCTTTGGCAGTGATTGCAGCCTCGAGTGTTCTTGGGTATGACGCTACAAGCTTGGCACACCTGTATTTGGGGGTTTCTTTCATTTTTCTCTGCAGATCCTCTCAGGCTCTGTCAGGTTGGATGGGGAGCGTCGCTGCACAGCTATTTTCAGGTCTCTCCAGAGATGTTAGATCGGGTTCAAGTCCTGGACTTCTGGGCCACTCACGTTCAGAGACTTGTCCCGAAGCCACTCCTGCATTGTCTTGGCTGTTTGGTTAGGGTCGTTTTCCTGTTGGAAGGAAAACTGGACAAGAAGAATACCTATGTAAGAATACTGTTCATTGACTATAGCTCGGCATTCAACACCATTGTACCCTCCAAGCTCATCATCAAGCTAGAGGCACTGGGTCTCAACCTCGCCCTGCGCAATTGGGTCCTGGACTTCCTGACGGGCCTCCCCCAGGTGGTGAAGGAAGGAAACAACATCTCCACTTCACTGATCCTCAACACTGGGGCCCCACAAGGGTGCGTGCACAGCCCTCTTCTGTACTCCCTGTTCACCCATGACTGCGTGGCCATGCACGCCTCCAACTCAATCATCAAGTTTGCAGACGACACAACAGTAGTAGGCTTGATACCAACACTGATGAGACACTCGGGCACTCGGAGTGTGGTGTCAGAAAAACAACCTCTCACTCAACGTCAACAAAACAAAGGAGATGATCGTGGACTTCAGGAAACAGCAGAGGGAGCACCCCCCTATCCACATCGATGGGACAGCAGTGGAGAAGGTGGAAAGTTTTAAGTTACTTGGCGTACACCATGGACAAACTGAAATGGTTCACCCACACAGATAGTGTGGTGAAGGCGCAACAGCGCCTCTTCAACCTCAGGAGGCTGAAGAAATGTGGCTTGTCACCTAAAAGCATCACAAACTTTTACAGATGCACAATTGAGAGCATCCTGTCGGGCTGCATCACTGCGTGGTACGGCAACTGCACCGCCCACAACCGCAAGGCTCTCCAGGGGGTGGTGCGGTCTACACAACGCATAACCGGGGACACCTACAACACCCGATGTCACAGGAACAAGGACAACAACCACCCGAGCCACTGCCTGTTCACCCTGCTACCATCCAGAAGGCGAGGTCAGTACAGGTGCATCAAAGCTGGGACCGAGAGACTGAAAAACAGCTTCTATCTCAAGGCCATCAGACTGTTGAACTGCCATCACTAACACAGAGAGGCTGCTGCCTACATACAGACTTGAAATCATTGGCCACTTTAATAAATGGATCACTAGTCACTTAAATAATGCCACTTTAATAATGTTTACATACCTTGCATTACTCATCTCATATGTATGTTCTGTATTGTATACCATCTATTGCATCTTAGCCTATGCCGCTCTGTCATTGCTCATCCATATATTTATATTTATATATTCTTATTCCATTCCTTTACTTAGATTTGAGTGTATTAGGTAGTTGTTGTGGAATTGTTAGATTACATGTTAGATATTGCTGCACTGTCTTCACCCAAGCTTTTCTTCAAGGATGTCTCTGTACTTTGCTCTATTCATCTTTCCCTCGATCCTGACTAGTCTCCCAATCTCTGCCGCTGAAAAACCTCCCCACAGCATGATGCTGCCACCACCATGCTTCACCATAGGGATGGTGCCAGGTTTCCTCCAGACGTGATGCTTGGCATTCAGTCCAAAGATCATCAGACCAGAGAATGTTGTTTCTCATGGTCTGAGAGTTCTTTAGGTGTCTTTTGGTAAACTCCAAGCGGTCTGTCATGTGCCTTTTACTGAGGAGTGGCTTCTGTCTGGCCACTCTACCATAAAGGCCTAATTGGTGGAGTGCTGCAGAGATGGTTGTCCGTCTGGAAGGTCCCATCGGAGAACCTTCTCCCATCAGAGAAACTCTGAAGCTCTGTCAGAGTGACCATCGGGTTCTTGGTCACCTCCCTGACCAAGGCCCTGCTCCCCCGATTGCTCAGTTTGGCCGGGCAGCCAGCTCTATGAAGAGTCTTGGGGTTCCAAACTTCTTCCATTTAAGAATGATGCAGGCCATTGTATTCTTGGGGACCTTCAATGCTGCAGAAATATTGTGCCTTGACACAATCCTGTCTCGAAGCTCTACGGACAATTCCTTCAAGCTCATGGCTTGTTTTTTTTCTCTGACATGCACTGTCAACTGTGGGACCTTCTTTGGATACAGTTTAAGTTGGAAGTTTACATGCACTTAGGTTGGAGTCAATAAAACTAATTTTTCAACCACTCCACAAATAGTTTTGACAAGTCGGTTAGGACATGTCATTTTTCCAACAATTGTTTACAGACAGATTATTTCACTTATAATTCACTGTATCACAATTCCAGTGGGTCTAAGTTTACTGTGCCTTTAAACAGCTTGGAAAATTCCAGAAAATGATGTCATGGCTTTAGAAGCTTCTTATAGGCTAATTGACGTCATTTGAGTCAATTGGAGGTGTACCTGTGGATTTATTTCAAGGCCTAGTCAAACTCAGTGCCTCTTTGCTTCATGGGAAATCAAAAGAAATCAGCCAAGACCTCAGAAGAAAAATTGTACATCTCCAAGTCTGGTTCATCCTTGGGAGCATTTTCCAAACGCCTGAAGTTACCACGTTCATCTGTACAAACAATAGTATGCAAGTATAAACACCATGGGACCACGCAGCCATCATACCCCTCAGGAAGGAGACGTGTTCTGTTTCCTAGAGATGAACGTGCTTTGGTGCGAAAAGTGCAAATCAATCCCAGAATAACAGGAAAGGACCTTGTGAAGACGCCGGAGGAAATGGGTACAAAAGTATCTATATCCACAGTAAAACGAGTCCTATATCGACATAACCTGAAAGGCCGCTCAGCGAGGAAGAAGCCACTGCTCCAAAACCACCATAAAAAAGCCAGACTACAGTTTGCAACTGCACATGGGGACAAATTGTACTTTTTGGAGAAATGTCCTCTGGTCTGATGAAACAAAAATCAAACGGTTTGGCCATAATAACCATTGTTATTTTTGGAGGAAAAAGGGGGAGGCTTGCAAGCCGAAGAACACCATCCCAACCGGGAAGCACGGGGGTGGGAGCATCCTGTTGTGGGGGGTGCTTTGCTGCAGTAAGGACTGGTGCACTTCACAAAATAGATGGCATCATGAGAAGGAACATTTTGTGGATATATTGAAGCAACATCTCAAGACATTAGTCAGGAAGCTAAAGCTTAGTCGCAAATGGGTCTTCCAAATGGACAATGACCCCAAGCATACTTCCAAAGTTGTGGCAAAATGGCTTTAGGACAACAAAATCAAGGTATTGGAGTGGCCTTCACAAAGCCCTGACCTCAATCCCATAGAACATTTGTGGGCAGAACTGAAAAAGCGTGTGCGAGCAAGGAGGCCTACAAACCTGACCAGCTCTGTCAGGAGGAATGGGCCAAAATTCCCCCAACTTATTGTGGGAAGCTTGTGGAAGGCTACCCGAAACGTTTGACCCAAGTTGTAAACTTCTGACCCACTGGGAATGTGATGAAATAAATAAAAGCTGAAATAAATAATTCTCTACTATTATTCTGACATTTCACATTCATGAAATAAAGTGGTAATCCTATCTGACCTAAGACATGTAATTTTTACTAGGATTAAATGTCAGGAATTGTGAAAAACTGAGTTTAAATGTATTTGGCTAAGGTGTATGTAAACTTCCGACTTCAACTGTAGGGGTGCCTTTCCAAATCATGTCCAATCAATTGAATTTACCACAAGTTGTAGAAACATCTTAAGGTTGATCAATGGAAACAGGATGCACCTGAGCTCAATTTCAAGTCTCATAGCAAAAGGTCTGAATACTTATGTAAATAAGGTATTTCTGTTTAACATTTTTATACATTTGCAAAAGTTTCTAAAAACCGGTTTCTGCTTTGTCATTATGGGGAATTGTGTGTAGATTGATGAGGGTAAAGTCATTTAATCAAATTTAGAATAAGGCTGTAGCGTAACAAAATGTGGAAAAAGTGAAGGGGTCTGAAGACTTTCCGAATACACTGTAACTGCATATTTGACCCAACCTTTGGTCAAAGCCATTAGTCCTGATTTGTTTGTTTGTGTGTGTGTGTGCGTGCGTGTGTGTCCCACAGCTATGAAGTCTGACCGTAAGCGTCTGAAGGTGGAGAAGGCCGACTTGGTGAACCAGATGCAGCAGCTGTACACCACACTGGAGAGCCGGGAGGAGCAGCTCCGAGACTTCATACGCAACTACGACCAGCACCGTAAGGTACATTACACTCAACTACGACCAGCACCGTAAGGTACATTACACTCAACTACGACCAGCACCGTAAGGTACAATACACTCAACTACGACCAGCACCGTAAGGTACATTACACTCAACTACGACCAGCACCGTAAGGTACATTACACTCAACTACGACCAGCACCGTAAGGTACAATACACTCAACTACGACCAGCACCATAAGGTACAATACACTCAACTACGACCAGCACCATAAGGTACAATACACTCAACTACGACCAGCACCGTAAGGTACATTACACTCAACTACGACCAGCACCGTAAGGTACAATACACTCAACTACGACCAGCACCGTAAGGTACAATACAATCAACTACGACCAGCACCGTAAGGTACATTACACTCAACTACGACCAGCACCGTAAGGTACAATACACTCAACTACGACCAGCACCGTAAGGTACAATACACTCAACTACGACCAGCACCGTAAGGTACAATACAATCAACTACGACCAGCACCGTAAGGTACAATACACTCAACTATGACCAGCACTGTAAGGTACAATACACTCAACTATGACCAGCACCGTAAGGTACATTACACTCAACTACGACCAGCACCGTAAGGTACAATACACTCAACTACGACCAGCACCATAAGGTACAATACAATCAACTACGACCAGCACCGTAAGGTACATTACACTCAACTACGACCAGCACCGTAAGGTACAATACACTCAACTACGACCAGCACCGTAAGGTACAATACAATCAACTACGACCAGCACCGTAAGGTACATTACACTCAACTACGACCAGCACCGTAAGGTACAATACACTCAACTACGACCAGCACCGTAAGGTACAATACACTCAACTACGACCAGCACCGTAAGGCACAATACACTCAACTACGACCAGCACCGTAAGGTACAATACACTCAACTATGACCAGCACCGTAAGGTACAATACACTCAACTACGACCAGCACCGTAAGGTACAATACACTCAACTACGACCAGCACCGTAAGGTACAATACACTCAACTACGACCAGCACCGTAAGGTACAATACACTCAACTACGACCAGCACCATAAGGTACAATACAATCAACTATGACCAGCACCGTAAGGCACAATACACTCAACTACGACCAGCACCATAAGGTACAATACAATCAACTATGACCAGCACCGTAAGGTACAATACACTCAACTACGACCAGCACCATAAGGTACAATACAATCAACTACGACCAGCACCGTAAGGTACAATACACTCAACTACGACCAGCACCGTAAGGTACAATACACTCAACTACGACCAGCACCGTAAGGTACATTACACTCAACTACGACCAGCACCGTAAGGTACAATACAATCAACTATGACCAGCACCGTAAGGCACAATACACTCAACTACGACCAGCACCATAAGGTACAATACACTCAACTATGACCAGCACCGTAAGGCACAATACACTCAACTACGACCAGCACCATAAGGTACAATACACTCAACTACGACCAGCACCGTAAGGTACAATACACTCAACTACGACCAGCACCGTAAGGTACATTACACTCAACTACGACCAGCACTGTAAAGTACGTTACACTCAACTACGACCAGCACCGTAAGGTACATTACACTCAACTACGACCAGCACCATAAGGTACAATACACTCAACTACGACCAGCACCGTAAGGTACAATACACTCAACTACGACCAGCACCGAAAGGTACAATACAATCAACTACGACCAGCACCGTAAAGTACATTACACTCAACTACAACCAGCACCGAAAGGTACATTAAGCTCAATTACGACCAGCACCGAAAGGTACATTACACTCAACTACGACCAGCACCATAAGGCACAATACACTCAACTACAACCAGCACCGTAAAGTACGTTACACTCAACTACAACCAGCACCGTAAAGTACGTTACACTCAACTACAACCAGCACCGTAAAGTACGTTACACTCAACTACGACCAGCACCATAAGGCACAATACACTCAACTACAACCAGCACCGTAAAGTACGTTACACTCAACTACAACCAGCACCGTAAAGTACGTTACACTCAACTACGACCAGCACCATAAGGCACAATACACTCAACTACAACCAGCACCGTAAAGTACGTTACACTCAACTACAACCAGCACCGTAAGGTACAATACACTCAACTACGACCAGCACCGAAAGGTACAATACAATCAACTACGACCAGCACCGCAAAGTACATTACACTCAACTACAACCAGCACCGAAAGGTACATTAAGCTCAATTACGACCAGCACCGAAAGGTACATTACACTCAACTACGACCAGCACCATAAGGCACAATACACTCAACTACAACCAGCACCGTAAAGTACGTTACACTCAACTACAACCAGCACCGTAAAGTACGTTACACTCAACTACAACCAGCACCGTAAAGTACGTTACACTCAACTACGACCAGCACCGAAAGGTACATTACACTCAACTACAACCAGCACCGTAAAGTACGTTACACTCAACTACAACCAGCACCGTAAAGTACGTTACACTCAACTACGACCAGCACCATAAGGCACAATACACTCAACTACAACCAGCACCGTAAAGTACGTTACACTCAACTACAACCAGCACCGTAAGGTACAATACACTCAACTACGACCAGCACCGAAAGGTACAATACAATCAACTACGACCAGCACCGCAAAGTACATTACACTCAACTACAACCAGCACCGAAAGGTACATTAAGCTCAATTACGACCAGCACCGAAAGGTACATTACACTCAACTACGACCAGCACCATAAGGCACAATACACTCAACTACAACCAGCACCGTAAAGTACGTTACACTCAACTACAACCAGCACCGTAAAGTACGTTACACTCAACTACAACCAGCACCGAAAGGTACGTTACACTCAACTACGACCAGCACCGAAAGGTACATTACACTCAATTATGACCAGCACCGAAAGGTACATTACAAGTAGCCAGATACACTCCAAGTATTTTGACTTAATATAACTGGGATTCATTGAGCAGTCAAATGCTCACACACTGGTTTACGGCAGTACTACAGTGTATGCTCTGAAGATTGACAGTGTCTGTGTGCTCTACTGTAGGAGAGTGAGGATGCTGTGAAGGCCCTGGCTAAGGAGAAGGACCTGCTGGAGAGGGAGAAATGGGATCTGAGGAGGCAGACCAAAGAAGCTACAGAGCAGGCCTGCATCCTGCGTTCTCACATGGACATGAAGGAGAACCGCATCAAAGAGCTCGAGGCTGAGCTCACAATGGTGAGACACACACACGTACACTCACACACAGACACACACACGCAATGTGACACGCACACGCTGATATGCACTGACACACACATGCTGTGTTTTGCTCTGTAACGGAATTCATGCATTTTCTGCCTGGTTGCGGAGCTCCTTATAGAGCCTGTTGTCTGTCTGTCTGACTGAGAGATGGCCTCATTATTCACTCCATGTCCTTAATTCCTCTCCGCGGCCAGTCAACAGCCAGCCCACCTCCTCTGTAGGGCTACCCTAGCTCCTCACTACCCTCAGCAGCAGCTGATAAGATTTACCAAAGCTAAAAGACTATATCTCTGTCACTGTCAAGTGCTCACAGACAGAGAATTATGCTAACGTTTATGGAGTGATCTGTCCCATCTAATCCCACACACATTTCAACACATTGTGCTATGCCAAACATAAAGCGTAAACGCATATTTCAAATCAAATCAAATTGCATTGGTCGCATACACGTATTTAGCAGATGTTATTGCGGGTGTAGGGAAATGCTTCTGTTAGCATATTTTAACACGTGTGTGTGTGTGTGTGTGTGTGTGTGTGTGTGTGTACCACTATATCTTACCAGCCTGTGTGTGTATTTATGCCAGGCGAAACAGTCCCTGGCCACGTTGACTAAGGATGTGCCGAAGCGCCACTCCCTGGCCATGCCCTCAGAGCCGGTGGTGAACGGCAGTCAGGAGTGGGCGATGCAGGGAGACCTGCCCCTCACCGCTGCCATCCGCCAGAGCCAACAGACCCTCTACCATGGACACACTGTGGACCGCCAGGGTAGGCTCACCTGTCTGTCTCTCTCTCTCACACACACACAAACAGCACAACCATTACTGTATTGAGGAGTCAGTGTGTCTAATGTGTGTGTGTGTGTGTGTCTCCTCTCTAGCGGTGGTCAGGGTCAGTCCCTGTCACTCCCGCCAGCCCTCCATCATCTCGGACGCGTCGGCGGCTGACGGGGATCGGTCGTCCACCCCAAGCGACATCAACTCCCCCCGCCACCGGACCCACTCCCTCTGCAATGTAAGAGCTGCCTGGCCTCCCCGACCAAGTAATCACACCTCCACAATTCTCTATAAGTACCTTTCTGTACTCCTCTGTGTTCTGTTCTGTCTGTCTTTCTTTTCTCTGCCTGCTCTTTCCCTTGATTTAGTTTTGTTAAAGTATTAGTTTACTGTAGTTCTGGGATTTCATCTGCAAGTTGTTTGTGAGAGAATCTCCCGGTTCATTTACTAACCTGAATGTCTGTGTGTCCTCTGCCCTCTCTCTTTCTCTCTTTCCTACTCCCCTCTGCCCTCTCTCTTTCTCTCTTTCCTACTCCCCTCTGCCCTCTCTCTTTCTCTCTTTCCTACTCCCCTCTGCCCCCTCTTTCTCTCTTCCTGCCCTCCCTCTCCCTCTTTCCTCCTGCCATCTCCTTCCCCTGGCCTAGTCTATGGAGGACCTGGAGGACCAGAAGCGTAAGACAAAGAAGAAGGAGAAGATGAGTCTGGGCTCCCTGTCCCGGGTGTTTGCTCGGGGAAAGCAGCGCAAGTCAATGGACCCGGGCCTGTTTGATGGTACATCCACCCCTGATTATTACATAGAGGAGGATGCCGACTGGTGATGGTGTATGTGGATTGCTGTGTGGGTCTGGTTGTGTGTGTGCGTGTGTGTGTGTGTGTGTGTGTGTGTGTGTGTGTGTGTGTGTGTGTGTGTGTGTGTGTGTGTGTGTGTGTGGGTGTGGGTGGGTGTGCGCGCGCCTCCATGTGTGTCTGTCTGTGTGTGTGTGTGGGTGGGTGTATGTATGCCTTCATGTGTGTCTGTCTGTGTGCGGGTGTGTGTGTGTACGCGTGTGTGTGTGTTGCCGCGTGTTCCCAAAATAAAAACCTGAGAGACAACTGCTGCTCCCAGATAATGTACATTATCCTCAAAAATGTATGTATGTAAATTAAATATATATTTATAGATGTACATGTATGCATATGTATATATGTTTACATGCATATAAATATATAGACGGGATTATTATGTGTTGACATGTTTATGCTGTGTTATCTTTTATTTGTCTTAATATATGTTTCTTTTTTATAACTGGAGACTTGAAGGACAGCTGTGCATATGTAAATAGAAGTAATTCTGCACCTAGTGTTTGTAAATGTATTTTGTCTGATAACGATTTTATTTTAGAGTTGCTTTAATCATATTTTTGGACTTTTTTTATTTAGAATTCTCCCATCCCAGTCTTATTTGGCCCATTCCTGACATTCTCATGAAAGTATGAATGAGGAATACCCTCCACATTGTAACTGGAGACTAAACATACCAGCACAACCCTGCTCCGTACCGAAGGATACTGGACCACTGGTATCATTTAGTAATAAAAAAACATTGAAGTGCATGGAACAACCATGTTTCTGACCGTGAAACTGAAACTAAATATTAATAATATGACAATCATAAGGACATTTGATATTGTAGTTCACAGTGGACCAGTTAGTCCGCTGTTTCAGAATCGTCCCACTATACAGCAACAGTAAGGACTTTGAGCTACCTTTTGTTGTGCCACTGTAGAACAAGAGAACCTACTACAGCTGGGGGGAGAAGGCCTTATTGCTTATTCTGTCATATTGGACAATAGGGGAAGAACAGTACGTTTAAATAGCCCACTGGGCAGCATTGACAAATAGGATAGCATTAGATAGGATGATGCTGTGAGTGCCAGAGTGTGCGATCTGAATAGTGTGTTTGTATAGAGATAGGTTTAGGAGTATGGGAATGCTAGCTAGCTAGATGAATCATATGTGCTTGTTTGTGTAGGCCTCCAGCTCTGTTCTACCCATGCTGAATGTTTCAGACATCATTCGTTAAAGACTTACAGTACCCTGCCCAGCCTGTAGATGTGTTTGATCCATCCATATACATTTCTTAGTCTGAATGCTGAAAACCAAAATAAGGTTCCAAAACAATGGTTTTACAACAGGAAGCAAAAAAACATTTTAACACACAAAATAATTGAATGTTTGTGACTCGTATGCACACACACACACTGTTTGAACGCATTTTAAATTGCCAAAGGTTCAAGTTTGGTCTTTGATCAAACAAAAAACAGAGTCAGAGTAGATGTGTGTCATTGTTAGCAATGCCTTGTAAGATCGCTTTTGTCCTTATTGAGTTGACAACTATCTAACATGTGCCAACGGTAAGCATAGGACTGTGCACTAAAACCCCTGCATGATTATCTGTGCTGCTTTGGTTAGGAATCTATTAGTTAGCAGTGAAAATAACAACCTCAAGCGTTCTCTGTTGTTCGTATTCGCTAACCCCCCGAAACAAAACCCATTCCCATTTTTCATTCTCTTGCATCATTCTGGATGCAATGAAAGTTTTTTTTGTTTGTTTTGCTCTTCAGCATACAACCCCTCATTTCTTACATTTGTGATTATGATAATAATCTGTTTTAATGTTTTGTCATTCAGGAGATGTTGCATAAAAGAGTAAATCTATTAAGTATTTTATTTAAAGAACAATAAGTAACTTCTAG
The DNA here is from genome assembly GCF_045679555.1 of Salvelinus alpinus. Lineage (NCBI taxonomy): Eukaryota > Metazoa > Chordata > Actinopteri > Salmoniformes > Salmonidae > Salvelinus > Salvelinus alpinus. The sequence continues at coordinate 11,126,472 of NC_092097.1, read as the reverse complement.
GGAAAAAATGAACATGATAAATGATTGAAATAAAATCTTATTTTAAAATAAAACCAGCAACCAAGTATCCATGTGACGTTTTTCTGTTCCATGTCTATTCTGTTCTTGTGTCCTGGTGCCCCTCTCAACACTTCCTCTCTGGGCCATGTTGGATGGTGACTCCCTCCTTCCCTCACTCCCCAGAAAAGATACCCTCGTCTGTGATTTACCAAGTGTTTGTTTCCACACTGTGGGGATCATTCATAAAACCATGCTGAAGGGAAATGACCTCCTGTGCTACTGAACAATTCATAGAGATTGTACTTCTGTAGGCCTCACTCTCAGCATGTTGACAAGGCTGAAGGAACACTGGCTGAACACTTGCTAATCATCCTGGATTTTGCAGAGTACTTATTTGTTGGAGGCTTGTTTAAACAGGTTGTAAATTCACAGCAGATGTTAGTTATGAATAATGTGTTGTGTTTCTACTGTGTCTCAATATTTAATAATTGCCCCTAGTGACTAAAAGTCATTCCATCCCCACCCGATCATTCAAACTCAGACATTCAAACTCAAACCATAACCCAATTCACGCAGCATTTGCTGAACAGTAAAACCATAGACTGACTTTAGGAAATGCATACTAATAGTTGTATTTAAAAAGATTTTCCTGTAATTTGTCAATGCTTGAGTCACCTGCTCAGTTGTGGCACCGGTTCTCACTTTGTAATATAAATTGTAGTGTGATGAGCCATTCATTAATGTCCTCATTATGGCATCGAATCAGTACTCTAGACTGTAGAGAGACCTCAATAATACACTGCTGTTGTGATTTACTCTGGCACCATCTTCTGGCTACATAGAGCAGTGGCTGACTGTTCATAATAGTCCTAAAGCAGTTTTTACACTTTCCTGGTCTCTTGTTTGAGACCCTCTGTCAGTCAATCGCTAATACTCCTGTCATGAAAAGGAATGTTTGATGTTAGATGCCGGGGGACATTGTACAGGTCGATGGGAGTCGTCCAACAATCCCACGTGTTTCAGTAGACGGTACATATTGTAGGCATGTCAACATTTTACAGAGGGATGTTAGTAATATCCTAGGTACACAGTGATATATCCTCCCTTTTCTACTGTTCAGTTGGATGAGTCATTTTTGCCTCTCAATTCCTTTGACCCCAAACCCCTCCCCTGTCCTGTACTTCTACTTCCCCTGACCAATCCTGACAGACTCTGACAGCCTCTCCAGCCTATCAACACAACAACCCAGCCTATCAGACGGAGAGGAGCAGCTGGACCGCCTCCAGCAGATGGAGCTCACTCGGAACATGCCCATGTCACTGTGGAAGGCAGGGGCGGTACAAGCCTGGCTGGAGGTTGTCATGGCAATGTCCATGTACCTTCGTGCTTGCTCGGAAAACGTCAAAAGTGGGAAGGTATGGTCTCTACGCTTCAACACGTAACAAGTACACATCCACTTTAAGTCTGATTTCCGGACTTGTTTTTACAAAGCTTGTAATGACGATAACAGTGTTACTAAGAATCCCTCATCTTCCCAGGAAAACCGGGATTTCGGCATGCTTTCCTTCCTCATAGAATCTGCATTAGATCTAGTATTTCCTCGTCCATGCTTGCTTGCATGTTTGTGCTTTAGTCTGTGAGTGCTGTGCAGTGGAGGTGTAGATTGATGAGAAGAATGCTCTGGGTGGGTGTCCCCTGGCTGCAGGTGCTGCTGGGGCTGACAGACGAGGACCTGGAGCTGGGACTGGGCATCAGTAACCCCATGCACCGCAGGAAGCTACGCCTCGCCATCGAGGACTACAGGGAGGCAGAGGCTGGCCAGGGGTGAGCTGGAACATCCACACACACACACAAACAGGCATGTATGCACACACATTGCTGAGTATGACTGTCTCAAACGTTAGGCTATCAAAGGCTGCTGAAATGGACCATCATTGGGTTGCCAAATCTTGGTTGAGTGACGTCGGGTTGCCCCAGTATTCCCAAGCCTTCCAAAATCAACTGGTGGACGGCCGGGTGCTCAACTCCCTCAGCCGACGAGACCTGGAGAGACTCCTGAACATCACCACCCAGTCCCACCAAACCAGCCTGCTCCTGGCCATCCAGCTCCTGCAATTGCTCAACTTCGACAAAGAGGTCAGACCTGTGTTCATTATCAATACTGTGACATTAGAGTGAACTCTCAGCCTCTCCTCCCGGTGTGTTTGTGGAGTGATTACAGTAGTAACAGTACAGTAGTAACCGTACTGTATTATAACTGTACATTAACAGTTCAGTATGTGTGTGTTGTTGGTGCGCAGGTCCTGGAGGCTCGCCGAGCCCAGAGTGAGCACAAGGACCAGGACCCAGTGGTTTGGACTTGCCACAGAGTTATAAAGTGGATCAGAGACATAGACCTAAAAGTGGGTCCTTTTCCTAGTAGAGAAACATCAGAATGCATCTGGATTCCATTCAGACTGTCTCCGTTTTGGGCCAATAGACTGGTGTATAGATCCTGTTAGGGAAGATTGAGGCAAATATAGCCAAGTTGTTTGTTTGCCATTGTTCTTGTTGGATAACATTATGTCCCTATGTCTCACTGGTCAGGAGTATGCTGACAGTCTTAATGGCAGGGGAGTCCATGGTGCTGTGTTGGCTCTGGACCCCTCATTTGATGCAGATTCCATGGCCAAGGCCCTGGGAATCCCCAGCCACAAACATATGCTTTATCGGCACATGTATGAGGAGATGAAGGCTCTCTCCATCCCTGCCAGGTGATTGGTCTCCCTATATCATTTATGTTTTTAAAGCTCCTTGGCAATAAGTAGAATGTTTGTTGAATTTACAGCAGTGAAGTTAATTGACTCTTCCCTTTTTCCTACCCCTTGTAGGCAAACTAGTGTGGAGCAGGATTGTGAAGTGCCGGGAACGGGAGACCCACCACAATCCCCTTCTGCTGTTAGCCGCTATAACGAGGAGATAGTGTCTATGAGACGAAGGTCAGGCAAGGTAAGAAGAAGCTACTTTCACAATTTTATTTATGAAGATGTCTCGACAAATGGTGGTTAATCAAAATTAGGCTGGACTGTTCCACTGGGTATGAGTTCTGTTTTGACTTATTCTTCCTCTCATTTTCCCAGAGTCCTCTTCGGTTTAACCCAAAGATCGCCATTGGACGGGGCCTTGGTTACCATGGCAGCTGTGGATCTCTGCCCAGAGAGGCACGGGTGCAGGCTGTGCCCAGGACAAAGGGAAGTCCCATGCACACCTACAAGAGTGTTGAGATCACCAATGTCTGAACTGTGCCCTGTGGGGGGGATACAGGTGGTTGACTCCAGGTGAAAAGCATTCAATATCAACAGAATTGCTGTTTTTTGACAATCCAAATCTTCCTTTTTGGAATTTACCATTTTATTTTCAATTTCAGAAACATTTTACTTATTGTTCCACAGTAAATGTCAATATATCAGTGGACTTAATGCCTTATGTTTGAGTAGGACATTATGGTAATAATGTGTTGCTGCATATCAAAAGTCCATGGAGGGTGAAAGTGGTCTGTTCCTGTTGCCATGCCAGGAGGATGATCATTCACTTTGGTCAGGATCTCTGGAGGGAAGAAGTACGCCTGATGTCCCGGTCCTTTGACGACCATGCCCTGTTTCATGTATCTCACTGCCTGGCCTGGCCGGCCTCCTCCCTGTGCAGGAAAGTGATTTTGGCCCGGCCTGCCTGGGTTTCCTGGCTCAAATCAGTTGCAGATGTCCACTACTTGGAACTTGGAACCCATATCTTCGGAACCCGCCATTCCCTGGGTTCCATGTACGTTTATAATTACATTCCATATTGTGAGAGATAACTGGCCTTGAGTTAAGACAACAGCCATCAGGAGAATAAGGTGGGGGGGGAGTCTGGAAAATTCCAAATGCTATAGCAGAGCTTGCAATTTGTTCAAATAGCTCAAATATGGCCAAGAGGCACAGACTACAGTTTGTTGTGTTTGTCAGAAATATAATACAATTCCATGTAAACATGCTGGAAAAATTCCTAGAAACTACAGAGGCCACACAGCTTTTCATATTGTTGAATTAAACTATTTTGTTTGTTATTTGCAAAGGAGTCTTTAATTTCATTGTAAATATGGGAAAATATTACATTCTAATATTCAATTCAATATAAGGTCAAGATTTTGCTGTCTCTCAGTGATTACAATATTGTAAATATTTGTACAGTTTGCATTACGGATAATGAAGGTCTAATGCTATGGTGTAGAATGTTTACGTAGGCCAGGATGTCAAGGGAAATCTTATTTGTTTTACCATCATTAACTCAGAGTGCACGAGTATACAGTACAACAGTAGAGCAGTGTATTTCACCAGAGCATTCCACAACCATATCACACATTCAAACAGCTGGAGGGGGCATAGAACCAGAAGAAAACAGGTATATCAGCTATGGCGATCTCCTACAAAAACCAACCCCAGCACCGTGGTGAACATAGTCAGTCAGATAGACATACAAAGTGGGAACATTAGGCTTGTTCAAACTAGTCAAATGTGGTTTGAATATCAAAGGCTTATGCGTTACAGAAAACACACACTAAATTGTTGATTTGTTCTGGCGTAAAACAATCTACTTTCACTCAAGCATATCACATACATATAGTCAGACTACTCACAACAGAAAAGAGGGGCAATTTCCATGAAATGAGAAAGAGGTCAGAGTTTATATTGTACGTTTTCAAATAGGTGTTTATGAAGTAGTTATGTACTGTACATGTGCCACTGCTGAATTTTTTTTTTGAAACTGCTGTACATGAACTACAATACATTACTTGTGTTTTGTGTAGGCCTACTCAATAATAAAGATGTAAATGCTATCAGAAATGCACGTTATTGCAGTTTATTATGAGCACTTAAGAAAATCGAGAAGGGTCTAATTGCATTCGTTTCGTTTTCATTTGGATTTAGTCTGCTCAGACACTTTTCAGACAGGCCTATTTAGGCGAACACAATTGTCAATCCACGTTTATTTGAGTTTATGGGGAAAAGCCATCATAAACGCTCTTTATGAACGTACGTCTATGTGCGGTATGGTCGCGTTCACACGTGCGGCATAATAGCAAGGAGGCAGCAAAGGGTTAATTAACTTAACACTTTACAACCGGGGGAGGTTTCACTCTGGTTGGAAATTTGATAAAGTTCCTGTTTAACATATTCCTTGAATTCTATAGCGACTATCATCGGAGGAAATACACACGTTAGTTAATACAGTTTTCAGGATTACATTATGCATATTGGGGTAGCAATATCGTCATCTTGAAAACACCTGCGATATATCAGGTATTCGATTTGGAGGGAAGTCGTTGGTCGTTGAGCGTTCACAACTGGAACAGGTAAGATCGTCTCAAATTGCAATTCACCTTGACATTTGGAGCAGTGTTCTTCAGACTAACGTTATTATAAGTACGTAAAGTATTAGTGTTATCTGATAACACTAAATAGAAGTGTGACTCTAATGACCAGATGTCAAGGTGACATAATGCCACGGAGTTGGTAACATGATTTTAGTTCCTCCTTTTAAGTTCCTGACTGCCCACTTCAGTAGAGGCGCGTGGGTAAAATAACTGGGGAAGCCAGGCCAGAAAAAAGGGCATACTGTATGTGTTGTGATTATTGCGTTGTTTGATCTATAACTGTTAGTTCATATGCCTCGCCACAGTGATATATAGGCCTAAGGCCCAGACAATAAGAAGACAGTGGCAGAATAAATTCAACCACACCTTTGTTTCTTCACAAAACCGGACAGCAACCTCTGTCCAGTGAAGTTCACAAAGCATATTGCATTACAGAAAGTAAATCAAATCAAACTTTATTTGTCACATGCTCCGAATACAACAGGTGTAGACCTTACCGTGAAATGCTTACTTACAAGCCCTGTACCAACAGTGTAGTTCAAGAAGAGTTACCAAATGAACTAAAGTAAAGAATAATAAAAAAGTAACACAATAACATAACAATAACGAGGCTATATACAGGGGGTAGTGAGTCAGTGTGCAGGGTACAGGTTAGAGGTCATTTGTACATGTAGGTAGGGATAAAGTGACTATGCATAGATAATTAACAGCGAGTAGCAGCAGTGTACAAATGGGGGGGGGGGGGGGGGGGTTAATGTAATAGTCCGGTGGCCATTTGATTAATTGTTCAGCAGTCTCATGGCTTGGGGGTAGAAGCTGTTAAGGAGCCTTTTGGTCCTAGACTTGGCGCTCCGGTACCGCTTGCCGTGCGGTAGCAGAGAAAACAGTCTATGACTTGGGTGACTGGAGTCTGACAATATTTTGGGCTTTCCTCTGACACCGCCTATTATATTGGTTCTGGGTTGCAGGAAGCTTGGCCCCAGTGATGTACTGGGCCGTACGCACTACTCTCTGTAGCGCATTACGGTCAGATGCCGAGCAGTTGCCATACCAGGCAGTGATGCACCCGGTCAGGATGCTCTCGATGGTGCAGCTGTAGAACGTTTTGAGGATCTGGGCGTTATGTTTGTTCCTTGTATAATGACAAACCGGGGCGGAGGTTTAACTACTTTTAATGAACATATACTTCAGCTAGAAAACTCCTTGTTTAGCCATGCAAGGCATTCTTCAACCATCTGCCCCCCGCATAGCCTGCTGGGTAACATAGTCTAAATGTTATTAACACATAACAACACATCTTCCTTCCTTTAAAAGAAAACTACTTTTCTATGTAACTACATATGTCACATCACATTTGTTTACTCAACCTGCATAACACGCAATTTTCAATAACACACATTTCTTTCCCCCAATATTTTATATTTTTTTACATTGCTCCTATTAAGACGCAATAAACATATTCTGATATATTATTATTATTTTTTCAACTAAATATAGTCTGTCCAACAATACTCTATTGTGGCTCTATTTCTTTTCACATAAACAAAACATTCAGTCCAGGTGACCCTTTTTTTTTTGTTTGTTTATAGCAATTCTCAATAAGCCTTTCAGGGGCTCTGACATTCCTTTTAGGTCGTTCTGCTGAAGTGCTTCCTGAAACAGTTGGACAGCGTTTGTTGTCAGTCAGGGTGTTCTGACTGAATTGTCCATAGCTAAAGGCATTTGACGCTTCAGCAGTATCCTCCTGATGATCCTCAGTCACTTGAGTGAATGGCTGCAGCCTTAGATCCACTCTGTTTCGTCTCAGTTGTGATCCATGCTCCGTTCGGATCTCATAGGATCGCGGTGCAACTTCTCTCTGCACGCACCCTTGCTGCATCCAGGTTCCTGTAGTGATGTCTCGGAGTCGTACATGATCTCCAGGTTTCACTTCAGGTAAGTGTCTTGCACTTTTGTCGTGTCGCTGTTTTTGTTTGTCTTTCTGTTTTTCCTTCGCGAGTTTGACTTTGTGAGCACCTCTGGGTGTTAACAAGTCCTCATGGATGGGTAGGTTGGTTCTGATGCGACGTCCCATCAACATTTGTGCAGGTGAAAGTCTGTTCTGCTGCTGTAGATCATCAGATTTTTTAGGAAATCCTCCTTTCCATCGTGTGCCTTTTTCATCAGACCTTTGACAATTGTGACTGAACTCTCTGCTAAGCCGTTGGACCTTGGGTAGTTGGGGCTGGAGGTGTTGTGTCGGAATCCCCAGTCGTTAGCGAACGATCGGAATTCAGAACTTGAGAACTGCGGGCCATTGTCCGAGTACAGTTCAGACGCAACCCCATGTCTTGCAAAGACTGATTTCAGGTAGGTGATTACAGCTTTGCTGGAGGTAGTTGGCAGTGTTGCTACTTCGGGGTAGTTTGAGAAGTAGTCGGTAACAACAATGAGACTTTTGCCATTGCAGTCAAAAAGGTCAACTCCAACTTTGTAGTAGGGTCTGTTGGGTACTGGATGAGGCATTAGCGGCTTTGCTTGCTGCTTTGGCCTGTAGGTCAAACACAGTTCACATGAAGCAGTGGTCTGGCTGATTTCCTGGTTCATTATTGGCCAGTACATTACTTCTCGTGCTCGTCGTTTGCATTTTCCCTCACCCAAGTGAGGGAAAATGTATTTTCTGTAGCATTTCTTTGCGTAGTGTCATGGGAATGACAATCTTGTTGCCTTTGAACACTATGTCATCCACAACGGTGAGCTCTGCTCTGCACATCCAGTAATCCTGTATTCTCCTTGGACAGTTGTTTTTCTGTGCGGGCCACCCTTTCAGTGTTGTTTCTTTCAACTTTGTCATTGTTTGGTCAGCTGCGGTCTCTCTTTGGATCTGCTCCATTCTCTCAGAAGACACAGGAAGTGATGCTATGATCATGTCGACGTAGGCCTGAATCTCAGTGTTTTTCTGTGTGTCAAAGCTCTCTTTCTTGTCGACTGCTCGAGAACATTAACTTTCCCGGGGTATAGATCATCTCCACATCATACTTTTGCAGTCTGATCAACATTCTCTGGATTCTCATTGGACAATCATTCAGTGGCTTAGACATGATTGACACCAATGGTTTGCGGTCGGTTTCTACTTCGAATTCTCGTCCGTAGATGTATTGGTGAAACCTTTTGCAAGCGTATGTGCTCACCAGTAGTTCTTTCTCTATTTGTGCATACCTTGTCTATGTGCCTGTCAAGGCTCTGAACGCATAAGCGACGGGTTGCCATGTGTCGTCATGCTGTTGCAGAAGAACTGCTCCCAGGACAAACTGTGACGCATCTGCAGAAATCCTTGTGCTTTTCTCTGGATCATAGAACCTGAGCACTGGCTCTTCTGTGATTGTCTTCTTCAGGTTTGTTTTTGAAGCAGTTTTCCTGTTCATGGGACCATTCCCATACATTTTTCTGTCCCAGAAGACATCTGAGTGGAGCGGACTGTGCTGACAGTTAAGGTATGAACTTTGCAAGGTAGGTGATCATGCCCATGAAGTGTCTCACGTCGTTCTTGTTCTTTGGGCGCTCCATGTTGTTGATGGCTGATGTTTTCCTCGGGTCTGGTTTGACTCCATCCTCTGAAAGTACGTCTCCCACGAAGATAAGTGTTTTCACACCAAACTCGCATTTGTCCTTGTTTAGTTTTAGGTTGACTTTCCGTGTTAGGTCCAGCACTTGTCTCACTCTCGCGTCGTGTTCTTATTTTGTGGACCCCCAGACGATGATGTCATCCATCATGGTCTCCACTCCTGGAATGTGCTCGAAGATCATGTGGATTGTCTTGTGGTAGATCTCTGGCGCTGAGAGAATCCCATATGGTAGACAAAGAAATCTGTACCTGCCCTCAGGTGTGTTGAATGTGCATAGCCTTGAGCTTGCATTGTCTAGCTTCATTTGCCAGAATCCTGATGAGGCATCAAGCTTACTGAACCACTTTGCTCCAGCAAACTGCGACATTATCTCTTCTCTGGTTGGCAACTTGAAATGCTCTCTCTTGATTGCTTTGTTGAGATCTCTCGGGTCTAGACATATCCTGAGATCACCGTTCTTTTCCCCCACAATAACCACTAAGCTTACCCAGTCTGTATGTTCATCCATTTTTGTGATGACGTCCATCTTTTCCATGCGTCCGAGTTCCTCCTTGAGCTTTTTCCTCAGTGCAAATGGAACTTTTCTGCATGCATGTACAACTGGAGTAATTTTGTCATCAGTACATATTTTGTGTTCTCCTGGTAAACATCCAAGACCCTCAAACACGTCCTCATACTCAGCCAGTAGCGATTCTTGGTCATTTTCAGTCTGTGATGTCACTACATACACTCTTTTCAACAAATTGAGCTTTTCACATGCATTCATTCCTAGAATAGGCTGTACACTTTTTTCCATTATCAGCAGCTGTGCTCTGAACTGTTTTCCTTTGTGCTGTAAATTTACTATGCAGCTTCATTTGACTGGTACGTTCTCCCCAGTATAACCAGTAACCTTAATCTTCACTGGGTGAATTTTGCTCTTCACTTTCAGTGTTTTGTAGTCAACCAGTGACAACAGGTTTACCTGTGCTCCAGTATCAAGCTAGAATGGTATTATAGTTTCATTCATTCACAGTCAATGGCACAATCCATTTAGCTTTAACTGCATTGCATATTTCCACAGAATCAACAAAGTATTCTTCAATCTCCTCCTTGATTTTGTGAACCTTTTTCTTTGTAGCCTCAGCTTTGCAGAATTTTGAGAAATTATTATTTTCCCCACAGTTGTTACATGATTTGCCATATGCAGGGCAGTTTTTGGGCTTGTGGATGAATCCACATTTTCCACATATATTGTTTTGATTCCTCTCTTTTGCTTGTTTTTGTTTTGTAAGGCCTTGTGTGTGGTGCTCCTCTCTTTTTATTGCATACACTGACATCTCATCCCTGCGCAGCTCTTTAGATTGTGCTCTGGTGGTTTCAGCTCCTCAACACATATTCACTGCTTTATCCAAAGTTTCCAAATCAAATCCAAATCTTGCTCACACAGCAATCTCTCCTTGAGTCCATTATCAAGTATGCCACACACTATCCTGTCTTTCACTAGTGAGTCTTTCAGATTTTCAAATTCACACATTTTGCTCAGTGCTCAGCTAAACACTGGTCAAAACTGACTCCCTGTTTCTGATCATGAGAGAAAAACGTAAATCTCTCAAACGTGACGTTCTGGCTTGGTACAATGTACTCCTCAAATTTAGCCATTAGCACAGTAAATGTCAAGTTTGCCTCGTCTTGCTGAAAGCTATTGTAAATGTCCAATGCATCCTCTCCAATAACATGCAGAAAAATGGAAGCTTTCAATTTGTCATCATCTCCCCCTGCACCACGCGCTTAGGTAGATATTGAATCTCTGCTTGAAACGTTTCCAATTGTCAGCTAGATTGGCGCTTCTTAACACCCGCCAGCTTAACCCGGAAGCCAGCCGCATCAATGTGTCGGAGGAAACACTGTTTAACTGGTGAACGTGGTCAGCCTGCAGGCACCCGGCCCGCCACAAGGAGTTGCTAGAGCGCGAGGAGCCAAACCCTCCCATAATCCGGACGACGATGGGCCAATTGTGCACCGTCCTATGGGACTCCCTGCGACGGCCGATTGTAGCACAGCCCGGGAATGAACCCTGGTCTGTAGTAACGTCTCTAGTACTGCAGTGCCGACAGCGTAATTGCTTTTTGGTACACCAGAATTACATTGCGTTGCGGAGGCAGTTGCAGTGCGTTCTGATTTATCGAACGTATGCGTCAAACTATGCGTCAAACTATGCATAGACGGCTTGACAGAAATGGTAACAGAAGGTGAATGTTCAACTTTTGTTGCATACATATCCAGATGATGCTGCGTACTATTTTCCCCTAGGACGTTGCCGGTGTGATCAAAGCGTTAGACTGCTGTGCCACTGGCACTTGGGAGGCCTTAGCTGCTGCCCACTTTGCTGCCTGCATAGCTTCTGCTGATTGCTCCACTCCTGCTTCCCCCTCCTTGACATGGAAGGGAAACTTAATTTTGTACATTAAAGACCTATAAGTGGGAGAAGGAGAAAAGGAAGGACAAGGGGGGAAGGGAGATGGGAGAAAGAGGGGGAGAAGGGGAAGTGAGGGGGAAGAATGGGAACTATGCATTCAATGCCTCTAGCTGGCACGCTTTTATGTTCTTTTTTCCAGAAGGGTTGACAGGCTTCATGCAGCTATCATGTTGCACACAAACGACATGTTCGTCCAAACTTTGTCTGTTGTAAAAGACGCAAACATAAGCATGACACAAGCAGTCTAGCAACTTCATGTTCTTCTTATATGCTGAATTACATGCAGCTTTTTAGGCAAGCATATTAAACACAAGCAAAACACTGACGGGCAGTCAAAATAGCCATTTGTTATTTTCTCATCATTGCGAAGATTGGCAACTCTCAGTACTACATTATATGGCAGCATAACTATGAAGAGTATCATCACAAACAGTAGGCGGTCTAAAGCAGTATTTGACAAACAACTTAAGGAATAATTGTGCGCCGGGCGACGCAAAACGAACTCACCCATTGTCAGATTGGTTACCGGCCGGATACATGCTCGGTTGCCAACCTTCGGTCCGGATACATGCTTATGCTCCACTGCCAACCTTCAGCTGAGCAGTTAGTAGGACCTGTGTGGTTAAAACACAGATCTTTTTTTTGCCCCAATCCAAAACTTACATGCAGCTATCTAGGCAGCATATGGTCATTTCCATGTAAAAGGACTCATGAGCGCCAACATGTGAAGTTCATAGTCTATAAGTTAAAACATATATACATTTTTCAACCATTTTCCATCCTAAAAATTAGGAATAAACAAAGGCTTTGATTTCTGGTCAAACCAATAGAAAAGGGGTCTTAGAAAACATCTACCAGAAAAAAGTCTTAAAAGTTATTGGAAATACAGCAAAACACAATGTTGAAGTAAAGACCCCTGTCAGCTACATAAGATAAACACTTGTATTTAGTTTTGCCTTCTGTAAGTTTAAGAAACATTGCCTTAAAAGTCTGATACCAAAAACCCACATATTTTTAAGATATGTTTTCATTTCTCTCGCTCATGAGGGAGGTTCATGAAAGTTCACAGAAGAAACCAGTAAAGGTAGACCAATTTAGTTCGTGTTTTTACTTATTTCAAATTTGTTTATGAATTATTAAATGATTCAAACTCTAAATTCCATTACAGAATCTGTAATGGAATTTATGGAATTTAGTTGGCTACAGTTGGGTTCACAAGTTTGGACAGCACAGCACTGTACAGTAGAGTTCAGTACAGTCAAGAAAAGTAGAGTATATTCTACTTTAGTACTATACTGAACTCTAGTTTTCTGAGCTGTACTGTACTCTACTGAGCTCTACTGTGCTGTACTTTGACGTCCAAACTTGTGAAACATAGTCCATGATTGGTTCAGATATGGTCCAGTCCACACCAACCAAATTTGGTCTTGTTTTGGGGCCAGAACTCATTAAAATAATAGCCAGTGTGTAGAATAATACCCAAATATGCAAAGAGGATATTGCATGTGTATACCTTTTTGTGTACCCATTTAGGATACACCACCATATTCATAATTATGCATTTCTGTGTGGTACAGATCAGGGACCCATGATGAAATTCCTTTACCGCAATTCCGTTACCTGGTGTAAATTCACTTCACTTACTGTAGTTGAACAACCAAAATAGATTTTTTTCAAAGTCAATGTGTCATGTCATAGCTAACACACCATTCTTTCTGTGGACATTTTTTTAATCTTAATTAAAAGGTGTACACATACTGTAAACTAAGGGAGATTTTTACAGAAGTTCTGTTATTAAACTTCGCATCTGCACAGTTCTTCCAGGAAACGTGTTCTTGTCAAATGTTCACTGTAAATTGTTAAAAGTAGTCATTGTGCACAGAGTTGTATGGTTTGTTAAACTTTGAAATCAATGGTTTTTGTTTGGCATATATTTTAACTGAAAAATCTTAGGTCTCAGCTCAATTCCGTTATGCAATTGCCCATATCAAACACAAGCAAGACACAGACATGCAGTCTAATTTGCGATGTAATGTTATTTTTTCATCATCATTGCAAGCATTGGCTAAGCAGTAGTCATACAGGCAGTCAAATTAGTAGTGTTCTTTTTTCAGGAACTCTGGCTAGTGGCTAAGATATGGCAGCAACTATAAAGACACAGGATTTTTTGTTGCTCCAATCAAATGTGTAGATACTGCGTCCTGCTTGTGCAACTGCAATATACGTTACAATAGACCGCGAAGGTGGTATAGCCTTCATAATATATTTTGGGGGGAATGTTGGTTGAAATCGCTACAGGGTTTTTATTTCAGTTGTTCGGAAAAATGAGTCAGCTACATAGGTTACATTATCATGGTTCAGAAGAGGGTGAGTAAAGAGAGACATTTGAAGGGAGGGGGAGTGTGAGTAGAATAACACGTGCGCAGAACGTGATCAAGATCCTTAGCTTTGAGAAAGAGGTTTCCGGTGGTGCGGGCAGGGGCAAAAAGTCTGTATTTGCCACATTAACAATGATTCATAGCATGATATGGAGGTACAGTGGGGAGAACAAGTATTTGATACACTGCCGATTTTGCAGGTTTTCCTACTTACAAAGCATGTAGAGGTCTGTAATTTTTATCATAGGTACACTTCAACTGTGAGAGACGGAATCTAAAACAAAAATCCAGAAAATCACATTGTATGATTTTTAAGTAATTAATTTGCATTTTATTGCATGACATAAGTATTTGATCACCTACCAACCAGTAAGAATTCCGGCTCTCACAGACCTGTTAGTTTTTCTTTAAGAAGCCCTCCTGTTCTCCACTCATTACCTGTATTAACTGCACCTGTTTGAACTCGTTACCTGTATGAAAGACACCTGTCCACACACTCAATCAAACAGACTCCAACCTCTCCACAATGGCCAAGACCAGAGAGCTGTATAAGGACATCAGGGATAAAATTGTAGACATGCAACAGGCTGGGATGGGCTACAGGACAATAGGCAAGCAGCTTGGTGAGAAGGCAACAACTGTTGGCGCAATTATTAGAAAATGGAAGAAGTTCAAGATGACGGTCAATCACCCTCGGTCTGGGGCTCCATGCAAGATCTCACCTCGTGGGGCATCAATGATCATGAGGAAGGTGAGTTATCAGCCCAGAACTACACGGCAGGACCTGGTCAATGACCTGGAGAGAGCTGGGACCACAGTCTCAAAGAAAACCATTAGTAACACACTACACCGTCATGGATTAAAATCCTGCAGCGCACGCAAGGTCCACCTGCTCAAGCCAGCGCATGTCCAGGCCCGTCTGAAGTTTGCCAATGACCATCTGGATGATCCAGAGGAGGAATGGGAGAAGGTCATGTGGTCTGATGAGACAAAAATAGAGCTTTTTGGTCTAAACTCCACTCGCCGTGTTTGGAGGAAGAAGAAGGATGAGTACAACCCCAAGAACACCATCCCAACCGTGAAGCATGGAGGTGGAAACATCATTCTTTGGGGATGCTTTTCTGCAAAGGGTACAGGATGACTGCACCGTATTGAGGGGAGGATGGATGGGGCCATGTATCGCGAGATCTTGGCCAACAACCTCCTTCCCTCAGTAAGAGCATTGAAGATGGGTCGTGGCTGGGTCTTCCAGCATGACAACGACCCGAAACACACAGCCAGGGCAACTAAGGAGTGGCGCCGTAAGAAGCATCTCAAGGTCCTGGAGTGGCCTAGCCAGTCTCCAGACCTGAACCCAATAGAAAATCTTTGGAGGGAGCTGAAAGTCCGTATTGCCCAGCGACAGCCCCGAAACCTGAAGGATCTGGAGAAGATCTGTATGGAGGAGTGGGCCAAAATCCCTGCTGCAGTGTGTGCAAACCTGGTCAAGAACTACAGGAAACGTATGATCTCTGTAATTGCAAACAAAGGTTTCTGTACCAAATATTAAGATCTGCTTTTCTGATGTATCAAATACTTATGTCATGCAATAAAATGCAAATTAATTACTTAAAAATCATACAATGTGATTTTCTGGATTTTTGTTTTAGATTCCGTCTCTCATAGTTGAAGTGTACCCATGATAGAAATTACAGACCTCTACATGCTTTGTAAGTAGGAAAACCTGCAAAATCGGCAGTGTATCAAATACTTGTTCTCCCCACTGTATATCACTATTAAATGAGTGTCATTTTGAAGCTGTCAAAATGGAATGTCCTTATAATATATGCAATTTAGCTCTGTTTGTTATGCTGTAGTAATACAACCTGATTAGCAACCTAGGGGTGTAATGTTGGTTTAGCATTATTTAGGAGGGCTAGACCATCAAATAAACATACAGGACTTTGACTGGTTAATATATTTTCACTGGAAATAGCAACATTCACAAAGTGAAGTATTTAACCTCCAACAATACATGTTAAACAGCAGGGCTAGCCTTTATTCAAACGTTCTAGTCTTGAGGAAGATTTCCTAGAACTTGACTGCAATAGTCTCTAGACCTAAACCTACATTTTGTCCAGGTGCTTTTTGGTCAGTGATTGGCTCATTCACATACTCATTCAGCTCTCTTTGGTTGGCACTATTCCAGCAGCTCTTCATTATGTCAAATGTGTTTGTGAAGAACGAAAACACGGGTTAATGTAAACCTCCTTGAACTGCTTTGTCTTTGGCCCCCTTCCCAGCCACATTGTGTCTATCCCAGGAAGTTGTTCATTGTCATCTGATTTCAGCTAGTCTAGCCCTTTGCCGGTTTTATTGTACTGCTATGCCCCTGCTCCTGACTAAATGCGAGAACCACCCCCCTTTCTCCCACACTGCAGGTTAGGACAAGTCTCCTCTCCCCAGTCTACAGTGTCGGGTGGTGGGACTCGGTGGGGGGATGTGTACCAGTGGTGTTCCAGCCAGCTCCAGCCATGGGGTCAGCCGGTCGGGCTCCTCGTATGCCCTGTGTGCCCTTGGGGTGGGGCTCATAGCCCTGGGCATTGTCATGATTGTGTGGACAATGGTTCCCGGGGATACTACCCAGACAACCAAGACTCTAGGCAACTCCAGTATAACAGAGCCAGCAGACCATGGTGAGGATGGCGATGGCGAGGAGGACAAGGAAGCAGCGAAGACCTTATCAATAGCCTATGTGCTGGTGGGGGCAGGGGTGGCCATGCTGCTACTGTCTATCTGCCTGGGGGTGAGGAACAAGCGGAGGAAGCACCAGAGAAGACAGGAGACACGGGCCATAGGAGTCCGCTTCGTGGACCATGTGGCTGGGGAGGCAGGACAGAAGTGAGTGCTTCAATCGATTTAGATAATCACTGTCTAACAGTGATTGATTTGAATCATCCAAGAAGGGATTCAGAGGCTTTGTTTTCACTATAAATCCATATATGGCTTACAGTGAGCTCCAAAATTATTGGGAATTGTAGTAAAAAGTGAAGTACTTGGTTTCATCTTTCATAGCACACAATGAATACATTAAGCTTGTGACAACAAACTTGTTGGATGCATTTGCTTTTTGTTTTTGTTGTGATTGAGATTATTTTGTGCCCAATAGAAATTAATGGTAAATAATGTATTGTGTAATTTTGCAGTCACCTTTTATTGTAAATAAGAATAGAATGTGTTTCTAAACACTTCCAACATGACGCCATACATGACTTGATGTAATCATTGTGTGCTAGGAATATGGGACCAAATACTAAACTTTTGACTACTTTAAAACACATGGGGGGGGACTATGTACAAAAAGTGCTGTAATATCTAAACGGTTCACCTGATATGGATGAAAATACCCTCAAATTAAAGCTGTCAGTCTGCACTTTAACCTCAGCCATTTCATTTCAGATCCAAAGTGCTGGAGTACAGAGCCAAAACAACATAAATTCACTGTCCCAATACTTTTGGAGCTCACTGTAGTTCCCAGGATGATGCCTGGAAATGAATATGTTCCTGATAATGTTCCTGTGTAACTGTATGTCCTATAATTGTCCCTTTTGATTGACACAGTTCCATTAAAGCACCAGTTATCTAGTCTCTCCCAATCCAAGCTAGTTAAAGGAGCTACATGCAACATTTCCACCTGCAAAACTAGCACCAAATGTCATCACATACCAGTAGTAATAAAGGAATACATATCCATGAGAGAAACAAACAAACATTGATCTCTGAGATGCTGCAAAGCTTTTTACCACAACGGGTCAGTTTGACTAGTTGTTGTTGTGTATGTACAACTTCCTGCATTACAATTGACTCTCATTCGTGAGGCTAACAATAGCAAAAACATGGCAATACAAAACTTCTTAATGTCCTTGCTACGGATGTTTTGGGGATTATGATCAGGTAAGAAGCAGTACTTAGCTATTTTAGGCATTTCTAGTATCCTTAAAAAAACATGAAATGTAAATGATGGCACAAATGTGACATGTTTCTTATTTTAAACCGGTGTCCCTGTACATTGTTTTGCAGTTTAGATGAGTCAGTCCCAGTCTACAACGTGCCCAGCTATGAGGAGGCGGTCACCAGTGGCCAGTTCCCAATCCGCCAGAGCAACTTACGCCAGAGCAACTCCCAGCTGCCTTCCTACGAGGACCTCATTAGTGCTGTGGAAAACGAGGGTGAGGGACCAAGTGCTGCCCCAGTTAAGGAGGCTCATCCTAGCAGTCCCACTCCTGAGCTCCAGCCCGCCGCTGCAGCCAACCCCCACAGCAGCAGCCGAGCCGGCCGGGTACTACGGCCCAACAGGGTACGCAGAATCAAGTCTGAGAAACTCCATCTGAAGGACTTTCGTTTTAACATTCGCAACCCTACTGATGCGAAGGTGACCATTGAACCAATCACTCCGCCACCACAGTATGACGACAAGATGCCTGAGTTCTGACAGCACGCCACTGCTTATAACTATAAGTTAACTATCGAAGATGTGCCAAATTAAATTATCCAGCTCAGGGAGCCAGCTATTCATTTTGTTTGCTAACTTGCTAAGTGGCTAGCTTGCAAGATCAAGCTTCTTGGTTATAGCAGACAGTCAATCCCCTCCTGGATCAAGATCCCTGCTACCTACATTTGTTTTGTGCATCAAATTTCTAGGATTTCAAATGACTTTTTTACGTTTGGAAAGAACTAGCACCCCTTGTGTGCACTGCCGGTAATACTGTATATCACGGTATGGTACAGGAATGGTGTGAAGGTAAGAACCTGGATACCGCGCAACCCTGCCCTACAGGACACACTGCACCAAATACCCTAGTTTCAGACTCCTAATGATCCTTACACCTCTGAAGCCACTTCCATACCAGTCGAAATAACTTATCTCTGAACTCTCAAAAGCTGTTTTTCCACCAAGTTTTGGATAAGGGGAATAATGGGGTGTTAACACTCTGTGGAGACTAGAGATTCTGACCGCCAGTGTGACCCCCCTCCTTTTTCTCTCCATAAGCACACTTGGCCGTTCTTCTTCAGTCTGCTGATGCAATCAGGTCCTCAAACTCAGGGGAGCGCCAGGGTGGGGAGGTTATTAAAAATGCATCGGGGTCCTCTGGGTCTGTCTCCACATCAGACATGATGTCTTCAGTTGCCCCTACAAATCGCTGCTTCTTTTCGGCAGAGTTCTTTTGACCGACTGTCTTGAACGCTTGAATCTCAAAGCTAAAAAAAAAAATAGCACAAGTCTCAACTTTTAAAAACTCAGTACTGTATTTAAAATGTATGGATTGGTTTACATTTATAATCTAACCCGTCTCTGGCGACGCAGTCTTCTCTTTTGTATGTTCCATTCCTTTGCTCTGTCTGCGGTGTCTGACGACTTATGCATCTCTTTCAGTCCAACACCGATTTGCAGCTGCATCTGAGGTGACAGTGTGGTCTATTAGCAATGGTTATATGCTTCAAAATCGTTGAAAAAAGGATCAAATGTAGAATATTGTTGCAGTCAGTCCATGTCTTCATAGGACTACTCGCCTTCAAATTCTGCCATGCGCCTCTCTCTATCTGTGTACCTTCATCTCAGCTGACTGACCAGCAGACAGTACACAGGTATTGTGCGGACTGTTGTTCCTGAGACATTAGTTGACAAAGAAAGGTCATGCATGATATTTGCACTAACACTTAATATTAATATATTTGCACTAACACTTAATATTATATTTGAGAATGCTAAAATAACCATCATACAAGAACCTACCCTGATTGCTTGGTTGGACTTTTTCCCCAAAAAACTATTGTCAAATTCCAAGTCATAAGTGATCACATTTGTCTTCACTTTTCTTGCGGCTTATACTATATTTGTCCTCCTCGCCAGCATTAATGTGTAGATCCCTTACTGCCCGCTATTAAAACAGAAAAGAGCATCATTAGTAAATTAACATGATTCAAATATTCAATGTTAGCTACCACCAGTGTGCAAGTTGCAAAAGTAAACATTGAACTTACGGATAGCTCATTCCTTTTTTGCCTGACGAACGCCCGTCATCCTTTCAGGTGCAGTCGCTGCAGAAGTGCTTAGCTGTAGCTGCTGCTGTTGTTGTTGTTGGAATAGCTAGTTGAGCTACTTGTGTCATCAGTCTTTCGTCCATATCAGCCACCGTGTTGTAGACCGGCATCTGATTCAGCCTGGCTATGACATGAGTTGTTGGAAATCCATGCCCTCATTTGGTGATGCATCATTCCCTTGCACAAAGAAACTTCCGGCAGGTCCCAAAAACGAATTGTATCAATAACGTTTTTTTATCAATAGCACCTTGTCTCCTTTGCTGTATTTTACTACTTGCAGGTTCCTTCTCGACAATGCAACAACAATAAGAAATAATAAAAGATAAGAATACGAACATAAAGTAAATGGCAGTAGAATATAATAAATATTTAGCATAAACAGACGCAACTTTGTTTTTTTTATCCAGTCGGATAAACACTCCAAACGGTCTACCCGACAGCCCGGAGGCGTCCGCATGATCCTAAAGCACAGCATTGCCTCATTTTGTATCACATTCCAATGATAAAACTGTGGGGGACAAAAATGCAATTTCGGAATGTCCCCAGTACGCCCCTGAGCATCAGTATAATACAGTTCAGAAACTGTCTCTGCGGCTGTTGGTATCCGACCTCATGCTCCGATACCATCTGCCGACAGTAAGGGAGATAAACGCTCATGGCTGGGGTGTATGGTGTCCTAGATGATGCTGCGTGCCTTCCTTGGGCACTGTTTCGAGTAGATGTCCTCTATGGGTGGGAGCACGGTCCCAGTGATGTACTGGGCCGTCTTCACCGGCTGGAGGGCCTTGCGCTTGTGGACGGAGCAATTCCCATACCAGGCCGTCATGAAACCAGTCAGGAGGCTCTCGATGGTGCAGCGGTAGTATTTGGAAAGCAGTGAAAAGCAGATTACTCCATCACACACCGGACGGACAACCATGTACTGCAATGTCAGAATGAAGTTAACAAAATGCAAGGGAGCATTTGGACACAGGCGAAGACCAAGGCAGAGAGGAAAACAATAAAGACTGAAACTGGGGCCAGAGCTACTTAAATTGACACATTTCATGCCCATAGACATGGCTGTAGTGGACCATATGCATAATGTTTTACTGGGGAATATTGGTGTGCTGAATGATGTCATACTAAGAAATATTCAGCTTAAAGTTGATGCACCGAAAACACCTGGAGACATGGGCCAACTACCTGCTAAAATCTCAAATCTCCTCAGGGTTTTCTCATTTCAATGCACAAGAATGGAAAAATTGGACATGCGTTTACTTCTTATTCACTCTGAAGGGACTTGAAAGACAGCAGATAGCCTAGCAGTTAAGAGCGATGGGCCAGTAACGGAAAAGGTTGCTGGTTTGAATCCCCGAGCCGACAAGGTGAAAAATGCGTCTGTGCCCTTGAGCAAGGCACTTAACCCTAATTGCTCCAGGGTCGCCGTCAATAATGGCTGATCCCTGCTGTTTGTCATATCAAGTGAAGATGGGAATGATCTGTATATTGTCTTCACATTAATTTATCCAAACAAGGATCTATCTCACCATTGTACAGCTTACAGAACAGCGTGATAAGGTAGACATGCTGGGAGAGGTTATAAGCACTGATCAAAGTAGAAGTTTTTCCGCTCATCGTGTACTTACTTGCAAAGTGGTTCACTGCTGACAGACGGGCCTACCATGCTTTCAACCAGATGTAGAGCTAACACCGGGCATAGTAACACAGTTGTTCTCTTGTGATGTGTGCTTGTTGGTCCAGCATATGAAAACACACATTTCTCATGTCATGGCTCGTGTAAATTGGTTCCAGAAACATCGGAATCAATATAATTTCAAGCCCCGTGTTGAGGTTTGGGACAAGGCATTGGAATCTGTATCAGAGGCATAGTTTATTCCAGTTCAGAGGATTATGAAGAGTTGTGCATATTGCCAGTATAAAGTGCATTTTGCCAGGACTACAGAGACAGTGGCTGTGGTAGTACCTGTTTCAAGCAGGGCTGCTTTTGGGGCATTACATATTTTTTATTTAACCTTTAACTAGGCAAGTCAGTTAAGAACAAATTCTTATTTGGCTACTTGGTAGTGCAACTGTAACGGATGTGAAATGGCTAGCTAGTTAGCGGGTACGCGCTAGTAGCGTTTCAATCAGTTACGTCACTTGCTCTGAAACCTAGAAGTAGGGTTGCACCTTGCACTGCAAGGGCCGTGGCCTTTGTGGAGCGATGGGTAACGATGCTTCGTGGGCGACCGTTGTTGATGTATGCAGAAGGTCCCTGGTTCGCGCCCGTGTCGGGGCGAGGAGACGGTTTAAAGTTATACTGTTAAATTGATGCTGTTGACCCAGATCACTGGTTGCTGCGGAAAAGGAGGAGGTTGAAAGGGGGGTGAGTGTAACGGATGTGAAATGGCTAGCTAGTTAGCAGGTACGCGCTAGTAGCGTTTCAATCAGTTACGTCACTTGCTCTGAAACCTAGAAGTAGGGTTGCACCTTGCTCTGCAAGGGCCGTGGCCTTTGTGGAGCGATGGGTAACGATGCTTCGTGGGCGACCGTTGTTGATGTGTGCAGAGGGTTCCTGGTTCGCGCCCGTGTCGGGGCGAGGGGACGCCGTAAAAGTTATACTGTTACACAACTATAAGACATCAAGGGGCCTACCAGTGGGAATTTTGAGAGCAGAGCTACTGTTTATTTATTCATTTGTAGCGGTATTTAAAAATATATATATTATTCATTGTTTGTTTATTTTAAAAAGTGTATCATACTTTTTACACGTTTTATTATCTGTTTTGTATATGGAACTTTGCATTGTACTGTGAAACTGATTGAGGTGTTAAAATCCCATTTGTCAACCAGCCTTTTTATCTTGGCCTTTAATCAATTACGCTTTTGTTTTATGTTCTTTGATAACATATGATCTCTTTTATTGCCGTGCTTGTTTCTTAATTGTATTGTTTTAAGTGTGTTACTGTTTTAAATGCACTTCAAATAAAGTTTGAATTGAAGTTTGATTTGATATTGGATCTTTAATGGATGATTCTATGAATATAGACTCCATTCACTTTATAGTCTCGTTCTTAAGATGTTTTTAAAATGTATGAACTAGGATTTAGGCCTACTAAATAAATATTTGGAGTAGATTGCCTACTGAGCTGAACTGGGGTGTGATACGAGTACAATAGACAAGTTGTTAGAGGCTATTAGCATGTGTAAAGATCCATGCATGACCTTCCAGAGCCAACCAATCAACACTGGCTAAGCTCTGTTTTTATTCTGACTTCTCAATACTGAGCTTCTACTTCTTATCATTAAAGATATTCTGACTTACACGTACGTACACACTCAGAAGGAGGCCATTTTACGCAGTGACATTCTTATCTCGTGCACAAATACCTTTGATATCCAGAAAATAGCCTTACCATTTCATGTGTTCCATATGAAAGGTTATCGTAACAGTGCCTTTGTATTTGTATTGTATCAGCAGATTAGGAAACAATCGATGTCATCAGTGTATTGCCTCAACGCTGTGATTGGTCGTGAACCACTAAACATGTTGCCTGTGGAAATGGTTGTTTCATGTGAGTTTTAGACAAAGACATTGTTTAGAATGTGTTTTGTAGCTCGACTACTGTCTGTAGAGGACATGCTGAAGCAAGGAATCACTAGAATAGCTTTATGTTGATTTGTCTGCTCTGTTTCTGTGCTGATGTTGGTATTTGGAGAGCATTGAATGTGAATCATGAAAATGGCTGTAGGCTATGCTAGGCTACTAGTAAGATCCAGTAACATGGTTTCCACTGCAACTACAATAAAATGAAAAAAGTGTTATTTACAGTACGTTTTGGTAAGATTTCTTCAAGGATTTTTAATACAGCTGTGTTTGGAGGATCATTGGAGAAGCATAATGTTCTTAGAATTTAACATAAGTTTATTTATTGAAGATTTGTTCTTGTGATCCGACACTATGAGAAAATATGAGGGAGGCATACTGTATGTACCTAGTGTAGTGAACCAAACTAAATCAATAGCATTGTATGAATGACCTGTGGTCTGTAGAATGGTTTATGTGTTTGTTTCTGTCTTGACAGGTATTGGGGTAATTGTCTATATGTCTGTAAAAAAAAAAAGTTACATAATTTATTTCCTTTAAAAACATTTACAAAGCAAATAATATTTGTATTTATTAATAATTCTATTGTCACATAGTGATTATTTGGGGGTTTTATGACAAATAAAGTTGAATAACTGAATTGTTTGCTTTGTCATGTATCGATCAAAGATGGATCAACAATCCTACGCTGAACATTTACATACATCACCCGTTTTGCCAGTCATATTCTGTTAAAGGTCCCCAAAGCACACACATCCCTGGGTCGCTCCTCTTTTCAGTTCACTGCAGCTAGCGACTGGAACGAGCTGCAAAAAAACACTCAAACTGGACCGTTTTATCTCCATCTCTTCATTCAAAGATTCAATCATGGACACTCTTACTGACAGTTGTGGCTGCTTTGTGTGAAGTATTGTTGTCTCTACCTTATTGCCCTTTGTGCTGTTCTCTGTGCCCAATAATGTGTGTACCATGTTTTGTGCTCCTACCATGTTGATGTTATGTTGTGTTTGTACTATGCTGGGTTGTCATGTGTTGCTGCCTTGCTATGTTGTTGTCTTAGGTCTCTCTTTATGTAGTGTTGTCTGTCTTGTTGTGATGTGTGTTTTGTCCTATATTTACATATATATATATATATATACATTTATTTTATTTTATTATTAATATTATATATATATATATATTTTTATATCCCAGACCCTGTGCCTTTTGACTTTTGGTAGGCCGTCATTGTAAATAAGAATTTGTTCTTAACTGACTTGCCTAGTTAAATGAAGGTTAAATAAAATAAAATAAAAAATGTAATATTTGAAACTCGAACATCTCACATTAATTAATATGTTGCATGTCTTAACAAACAATATGTCATTTAGAATGTTCATTGGTCTCCTGTCATGTCATTTTTTACATTGCCATACAATTCCTTTGGTGTCCTACTTTCCCAGCTCTTATTAACTGATATTTTAGCACCCACTAGTGGTACAAAACCGCCTCAAAATGAATCAATGGAAAGTGAAGGGCTGGTATGGTTCATTCCTGACCATGCGACCAGACTAGGGGGAAGTCTGGGCCCTGGATACCGCCTGTATAGAGAGGGAAAAAAGTCCATAAAATATTGTCATCGAACTGGGGTGCGTTCAGCGTGACGTAGCGTTTATTGAACGGTATATGCTATGAAGAACGAACATGTGTAATAAGTAATCGCTCCCGAGTGGCGCAGCGGTCTAAGGCACTGCATATCTGTGCTAGACGCTTCAATAAACGCTACGTCACGCTGAACGCACCCCAGTTCGATGACAATATTTTATGGACTTTTTTTCCTCTCTATACAGGCACCCTGGTTCAAATCCAGCTGTATCACAACCGGCCGTGATTGGGAGACCCATAGGGCGACGCACAATTGTCCCTACCGTCGTCCGTGTTTAGCCGGTGTAGGTTGTTGTAAATAATAGTTTATTCTTAACTGACTTCCCTAGTTAAATAAAACTACATCACGTCGGCTCTATTCGTGGAATTTCTATCGGCAACGTTTGGCTACTGAACGTGTCCCTGGTAACGCAAATATTATCTGATGTGAGAGATATATTCTACACCAAAGAGTTTAGCATATGACACTCATCGTAGCTTCCTATTGATTGTTAAGGGGTTCATATTAACCTTGCCTTCAGTAGAACATAACACTGCTATATTCCAAGCCTATATATAGTACACACTGCCTTGATGCTCTGTCAACAATATTACATGCTTTTTCCCCCAAACCATGATGTCCTACTTTTCATGGCTATAACTGCAAAGTAATAATTTAATATTCAATATATTCTGTTATGTCGTTTTTCCTATTAAATAGCAGACTTTTAAAGACTTTTCAAAGCTTACCATATAATATTTGGGTAACACTTTATAATTACTTTCATGAATAAGAATGAATAAACTAGGCTATAGACTATTAATACATAAGTATTGCATTATTTGTAAACATGTAGGCCTATTAACGTTTATAAGCATGTATAGGCCGAAGTATTAGCCTGTAAGAATTACAATTCATCATAAGTATTGTAACATATATAGTAATAAAAAAATATATAACTGAGAAACATTTCTAAGCATTCATAATGGCATATTCAGGAAAGTTTTTTTTAAAGTGGTACCTGCTAGGATATGTTGTAATTGCAGGTGTCTGTAAGCTACTAAAATACCCAATTGAAATAATGTAGCCTAATGTGACTATTTACATTTGTAAAAACACTCAAATGTAGGCCTATTTGGAATTTATTTTGTGTGAAGTATTATGTTGGAATTAGGGTTTAATGACTAAATGTATTATTTGTTTAACACTGCAGAGGAAAGGGGTCTGTTTAGGCTACTCTTTGGTCTAATAAAGTTGTTGTAGGCCTAGATTTATGAATTAATCCACTGTCATTTGGAATCAATAAAGGTGTTACATGCATTGTTGGAGCCTGGTCTCATCAGCACAGCCTTATAAAGCCTCCGTAGACCTAGTTTTGATAGTCACACATTAGATTAATGTATTTTTCCCATTGAGGTCAGACTCCACCCTTCCTCTCCAGTCCATTTCAGAGGCTTTCAGAGGGATCATAGATTTTCTAAACTGTCTGCTCTAGGCTACTAGGTTTTTGTGGCTGCTGCTGCAGCTGCCATGGCAGCAGGGGGAGGAACAACACTTTGAGGGAACAGCCAGCTCGGCGAGTCAGTCACATTCCTGGCCGGGATTCAATGACTGAACCAGACACAAACAAACAGAGAGAGAGAGAGAGAGAGAGAGCGAGAGAGGGAGAGAGATGGTACAGCTAACTCACTTCACACATTCGCTTAGAGCTAGAGAGCGAGAGCGCCAGACTGCGCAGACTGGGCATATTTGAGGATCACATCGTGCGGACTAGACTGCAGTGGAGAAGAGAAAATGTGTTTCATTTTGACGCTCTTTTTGTGAGTGGTCCGAAGGATTTCCCTTACGTATATGTGAACTGGAAGATTTGTTTCAGGGTATTAGAACTCAATAGTGTCTTATACTCCTTTTTAAATGGATAACGCCCCGGTGGTAACCTTCTCTATTGACATGGAAATGCGCCGCGGTCTTTTGCTGGATTTTGAAGACAACTGATTAAAATAGATCGCCTACATTTGAACTATTTTCTCTATATAGTGGTGAAAACATGGAGGCCCCGTCAAGCTTTCAGCCTCATCCCGGACTTCAGCAAACTCTGAAGCAGTTTCATTTGAGTTCCATGAGCTCTCTTGGTGGACCGGCGGCGTTCTCTGCTCGGTGGCACCAGGAAATTCTGTTCAACAAAGATGGAAAAACAGCTGAACTGATGCTGGCCATGCCTGTCCAGACACCACCGGTTATGTCGGGGCCGTTATTCATTCCATCCGACCACACCACCGAAAGGTCCGAAACTGTCCTGGAGCGTGAGCCAATTTCGTGTTTCGTGGTAGGCGGCGAAAAACGTCTGTGTCTGCCGCAGATTCTCAACAGTGTCCTGCGGGATTTCTCGCTCCAGCAGATCAACTCGGTGTGCGACGACCTGCACATCTACTGCTCCCGGTGCACCGCGGACCAGCTGGAGATCCTCAAAGTAGTGGGTATCCTACCCTTCTCTGCCCCATCATGCGGACTGATCACCCAGACGGATGCTGAGCGCCTCTGCAATGCCCTCGTTTACAGTGGTTCCTACCTTCCTCACTGCAACAAGGAGCTGTCTGGCTCCATGGAGTTGGAGAGGACGGAAAAAAGTTTTAAAATATACCACGAATGTTTTGGTAGGTGTAAAGGGTTATTTGTCCCAGAACTGTATACTAGTCCCAGTGCCGCCTGTATCCAATGCATGGACTGCAGGCTAATGTACCCCACTCACAAGTTTGTGGTCCATAGTCACAAAAGACTAGAGAACCGGACAGTTCACTGGGGGTTCGACTCAGCTAACTGGCGGGCCTATGTTCTCCTGGACCCGGACTATACGGGGAAAGAAGAGAAGGCTCTCCTGGAGCAGCACCTCAAAGAAATCAAAGGCAAATTTGACTTCGTAAACAAGCTCTCAAACAAACCATGCAGGGTAAGTCTGATCAAGTTTATTAAAGTGTGTATAAAGTGCCTAAACGTGTTTGATGACTGAAATTTTATTTGATTGTAATAACTTGTTTTATTATTCATTCATTATTGGCAGTGATTCCATGATTTAAATAATGGTCCTATTCTATTGGACACCCCCTGTTCTCTCTCTCTCTCTCTCTCTCTCTCTCTCTCACACAAACACACACACACACACACACACACACACACACACACACACACACACACACACACACACACACACACACACACACACACACACACACACACAATATATATATACATAATCAGTACCAAAAGTTTGGACACACCTACTCATTCAAGGGTTTTTATTTATTTTTACTATTTTCTACAATGTAGACTAATATTGAAGACATCAAAACTATGAAATAACACATATGGAATCAAAATATATTTTATATTTGAGATTCTTCAAAGTAGCCACCCTTTGCCTTGATGACAGCTTTTCACACTCTTGGCATTCTCTCAACTAGCTTCACCTGGAAGGCTTTTCCAACAGTCTTGAAGGAGTTCCCACATATGCTGAGCACTTGTTGGCTGCTTTTCCTTCACTCTGCGGTCCAACTCATCCCAAACCATATCAATTGGGTTGAGGTCGGGTGATTGTGGAGGACAGGTCATCTGATGCAGCACTCCATCACTTTCCTTGGTCAAATAGCCCGTACACAGCCTGGAGGTGTGTTGGGTCATTGTCCTGTTGAAAGACAACTGATAGTCCCACTAAGCGCAAACCAGATGGGATGGCGTATCGCTGCAGAATGCTGTGGTAGACATGCTGATTAAGTGTGCCTTAAATTCTAAGTAAATCACAGACTGTGTCACCAGCAAAGCACCCCCACACCATCACACCTCCTTCTCCATGCTTCACGGTGGGAACCACACATGCAGAGATAATCCGTTCACCTACTCTTCGTCTCACAAAGACACGGCGGTTGGACCCAAAAATCTTAATTTGGACTCATCAGACCAAAGGACAGATTTCCACCGGTCTAATGTCCATTGCTCATGTTTCTTGGCCCAATCAAGTCTTCTTCTTCTTGGTGTCCTTTAGTAGTGATTTCTTTGCAGCCATTCGACCATGAAGGCCTGATTCATGCAGTTTCCTCTGAACAGTTGATGTTGAGATGTGTCTGTTACTTGACCTCTGTGAAGCATTTATTTGGGCTGCAATTTCTGAGGCTGGTAACTAATGAACTTATCCTCTGCAGTAGATGTAACTCTGGGTCTTCCTTTCCTGTGGCGATTTCATCATAGCGCTTGATGGTTTTTGTGACTGCACTTGAAGTTCTTGACATTTTCCATATTGACTGACCTTCATGTCTTAAAGTAATGATGGACTGTCGTTTCTCTTTGTTTATTTGAGCTGTTCATGCCATAATATGAACTTTTAACCAAATATGGCTGTCTTC
The DNA here is from genome assembly GCF_045679555.1 of Salvelinus alpinus. Lineage (NCBI taxonomy): Eukaryota > Metazoa > Chordata > Actinopteri > Salmoniformes > Salmonidae > Salvelinus > Salvelinus alpinus. The sequence goes on along the minus strand of NC_092097.1, from coordinate 11,096,951 downwards.
TGTATACCACCCCTACTTTGTACTGATTGGCTCAAACACATTAAGAAGGAAAGAAATTCCACAAATTAACTTTTAACAATGCACACCTGTTAATTGAAATGCATTACAGGTGATTACCTCGTGAAGCTGGTTGAGAGAATGCCAAGAGTGTGCAAAACTGTCATCAAGGCAAAGGGTGGCTACTTTGAAGAATCTCAAATCTCAAATATATTTTGATTTGTTGAACACCTTTTTGGTTACGACATGATTCCATAGGTGTTATTTCATAGTTTCGATGTCTTCACTATTATTCTACAATGTAGAAAATAGTAAAAATAAAGAAAAACCCTCGAATGAGTAGGTGTGTCCAAACTTTTGACTGGTACGGTATATACACACACATTATTTATTTCCTTTTTCCCCCTGGCTGATCTTTTGCACATGCACGTATATTGGTTTAAATTCACATTTAAAAGGTTTGTTTTAAAATAGAACATTAAAATCAACAGAATCTCAAACTATCACACCCTTGAGTGGCCCTCCAATCCACTCCCCTCGGTGGAGTTAACCGGACCAGACCCCCCCAGGGTAACTCAAGGGCATCTGCATATGACAAATGGAGCCTCAATTATATATTTTATTAGTCCAAGAGGGGAAGGGGGCTGGGGAATTAATTTTTGGGGTTAGGTTATTAGAGTTTAATGAGCTTTGGGTTATCAAGATGTCTGTGAGAAAGGGCTGTGTTGAACAGGATAGTGTCTCAGAGGAGACTGCTGGGTGGAGATATAGCAGGACGGCCTCTTCATAATGACTGGTATAGAGGGAATGGAATGATATCAAACGTGAAAACCATGTGTTTAATACCTTTCCATTCATTCTGTGCCACCAGCCGCCTGGTGTGTGTGTGCACGTTGACGGATGTGGTGGTGGAAGGTTTTCGGGTTGACCACTTGCCTGTTCTGGCTCCACGCGAGGGTCACAGACGTTTGGAGCGGACAAAGGACGGGGCGACATGGTGGCTGTTTCCCTCAGCTCACAGCAGCTGTTGAGTGGGACTCTGCTAATGACTGGACACTATGTATCACCATGGTGTAATAACTCCACTCTGAACAGGAGACAGGGCATTTCTCGTAAACCTCCCTCCCAGTGACTTTCAATTTCACTATCAGTGCTACTCACGAAATTGTGGCATTTTTATTGTGCAGTTATAAATGAATGGAGGTCTTTCTCGACCAAGAGAGGCTTGGTTGAATATTGATGCAGTTCCGTTGTGCTGGTGGATGTTCAGACGAGGTATCTCAGAGACAGTTTGCAATGTATTATTTAATGATTAGCTACAGAGAGATGTAAGGACCTTTTGTTGTTGAGAAAACACAGATCCGCTGTACTCGTCCCTTCTGTTATGGCTCCGATCAAAAACATTGTGAATTAGTTCCTAGCAAACTACATTGCATTGCAGATTCCATGCATACATTGTCCTCTATTTTTTATTCTACATAAATTCTTAATTTATAAGTTGCTTTGTAAAATGGCACTGCATCTCACAGCAAATGCCCATTCAATAATAAGTGAACATAATCTGTGTCATTTCGATTTAAGAAATGGACAAAGGAAACTAGACTACAGAGTCGCGGACCTAAAGAAAAAATGTCTGAGGAAAAATCTCCACCACCTGTGGCTTATAGCCTGCCTCCCAACTGTAGCCATCATGTCATGATATATGTTCAGTGTGTTTCATATTTTCCAAAACGGTGAGGTCTCTGCTGACAGCCTTGGAGTGTCTGATGAAATATATACAGACTGAGCTGAGGCAGGCAGCATCAGGGGGAGTGGTCTCTGTGTGTGTGTGTTTGCCTGCCTGCCATGATTCACTGTCAGTAGTGTCCCAGTTAGCAGACAGTCAGGCCTGGTCCTTAGGGAGCTGCACACCAGTGCTCCCATACATCACTCTGACAGGGGAAGCTGCTGAGAGGCCGGACAGCCGCCAGCAGCCGGCCTTGGCTCGCTTACCCATGAAACAAGAACTCAATATTATTGCCCTGCCTCAGACCAACACTGATGTTGGGGTGTTTTATCAATCAGTCCAGGATCCACTGTCTGTCTGGGCCTTCAGTTACACTACTGTACATGTAGCGCTGTAAACTAGCCTCAGTTGAGAAACACCTTTTTTGCTATTTTTGAGTATTCTCTTTGACTAAAAAGAAAGTCTAGTGAAACAATAGATAATAATTAATCAAATGATTTAATTCAAGTACTGTGGGAAATTGAACAGGGTTTCCACATAGCTAAAGACGGCATTATATTTAGTTGAATATCATTGTTCGGGTACAAAGCAGACAGGGATCAGAGGGGGATAACACCAGAGGACCGTTGTGTCTGTTTTGAATCAAATCCTGCATTTGGTCATTAAGCCGTTGCCTAGCGTACATATGGGGGCAGATTGGAAGAGAAGAGGCTGTAGGCTCTGATTGAGGAGATGCGGGCCCAGTGGGGCAGGGCCTTGACATGTGTTGTCAAAGGGCCGTGACACCTGACCTCTATCCACAGAGAGTGACCCCACCCACCCCCACTGTATTCACAGCATTCAATCAGATGCCCTTGTGTCCAGTCCACTGGCCAGATGGCTGTCTGATAAAGGACCGAGAGACACAGCAAATGTTTAAATACAAATAACAAACGTTATTCCCAACTACACTACCAACCTTGCAAACAAAACAGAAACACAGTCCACCAGTCTCCATCATACAGGAAATAAGTCATGAGAGTTAGTACACCAGAATAATATACACCTATATGATACACCAAACAATGAGAGTTAGTAAACCAGAATAATATAAACCTATATGATACACCAAACAATGAGAGTTAGTACACCAGAATAATATACACCTACTGTATATGATACACCAAACAATGAGAGTTAGTACACCAGAATAATATAAACCTATATGATACACCAAACAATGAGAGTTAGTACACCAGCATACAATATAAACCTATATGATACACCAAACAATGAGAGTTAGTACACCAGCATACAATATAAACCTATATGATACACCAAACAATGAGAGTTAGTACACCAGCATACAATATAAACCTATAAGATACACCAAACAATGAGAGTTAGTACACCAGCATACAATATAAACCTATATGATACACCAAACAATGAGAGTTAGTACACCAGCATACAATATAAACCTATATGATACACCAAACAATGAGAGTTAGTACACCAGAATACAATATAAACCTATATGATACACCAAACAATGAGAGTTAGTACACCAGCATACAATATAAACCTATATGATACACCAAACAATGAGAGTTAGTACACCAGCATACAATATAAACCTATATGATACACCAAACAATGAGAGTTAGTACACCAGCATACAATATAAACCTATATGATACACCAAATATTATCAGTATACAAAATAGAATTCCTTCAGCCTGTTCTTCTATTTGGTAAGAAAAGTACATAAAATAGGGTTTTGTGAGGAATTACAAAAAAATATTTTTTCCCCCTATCATTTTCCAATATTTCTCAGTATAGGTTTAAGAGGCAACAACATTAATCTCGTGACTGAGTGGAGAGAGGAAGCAGACTCTGGAGGACCATGTAGTCCTTACTTAATCAAATTAAACCTCTTCATGCGAGGCCAATTTATGACATTTCTCATCCCATTGTTCTGCTCACTCCATCAAATTCGCCTCAAACCTGGGACCAAAACAATCAACTGAGTAGTCTCTGGGTGGTGAGGAATGGTGTGTGTTGTATCTGTGTGCTTTTGTACGGGTGTGTGCAACTCAGGGCTAGCGAGACAGTGTGTCTGTTTCGTGATTTGTGTATAAGCGTGTCTTTGTTCACTAGGGATGTGCATTTTTCCTTACAAGCGGGATTCGATACGCATCTAGATACATGGACTCCAATACGATACAGAAACGATACTTTTAGTTTGAAACGATTCGAATCGATGCGCTAACAATTGTTGTATGACCACATTCTAAATGAATATCTGATACTGATGGAGCTCAGGAGCTGGATCTGTCTGAGCTGACATCTCTGAGCCGAGTGGGCCTGTGTACAGTATGTGTGCGTGTGTGTGAGTGATGTGGTGTGTGGGTTGAGCCATAGGGAGAAGATTTACCATTTACCACTATCAGATTAGGGGGTTCAATTTATGTTTTTGCGCCGTGACTTTTTATCTGAAATCCTCATCACCCACCGATTAACTTGTCATATAGCAGATTAAAATGTTTTGAGCTAGTAATACGTCAATATTTGTTATTAGAAATTAGCTATGACATACAAAGACGATTCATTTAACACCGTTTTGGATTTCACCCGTCTCAAAAGCGAATGGTTTTGACCATTTTGTACTTTATGGAGGAGAGTTGCTCTCTTCTCCTGTTCCAACCCGTGAGGCTTGCAAAAATGATTGCTGTCCTTGTTATAAAATTACACCTTTACCCTGTTCATGTGAAAATGGCCAGATGCATTGACTGTTTAAATCAGAACTACCCAAAATATTTTGTACGGTGAACCTGGCAATCCAAAAGCCCCATTCAGCAGATAGATCATCAAGATGTGAGGTGTGTCCATTCTGGTAGCCTACAAAGCTCTGCCGTTAAAACTCAATTTTCTACAGCGCATTTGATAACAATGACCCAGCAAAATAAAGTGGTTGTTCCTCAGTTAATAAAGCCTATGATTTAAGATTGCGACAGCCATTTTACAAACATCTGAATGCTGAAGGTGCCGCGCAGACATAGCCGAACAATATTAGAACAGGGAAAGGGTAGGCCTATCTATCGTTGGCACGAGCAGTTTCGTCTGCCGCACTGTGCACACAGTTATCTGACTTTGAGATCAACGTCATACGCTGTTACATGCATAAAAGTTCGATAGGCTGAAGGAGAGGGCGCATCAATTCAGTCACAACAGAAAAGAGGAATAAAGCAGAAAATAAAATATGAGTAAAAAACTTTAGTGAACCGGCGATTTGTAAAGCTTGAATGCTTAAAAAAAAAAACGATGCATGCTTAATTTGGATCGGCTTGGGCTCCCGCGCACCAATGCACTCTCATCTTAAACATTTGAACAGGGGACCGGTGTGTGCAGTATGTGCGTGTAAATTGGCATGTATTATGCCTGGATCAGCTGGACTGGAAGTTTAAAATGAGCTCACTGACTGCTCATTTCCATTCCCATCTGTTTGCTGACCTCTGGGAAGCCCTGAGGGCACACATGGTGCATCCCCCCTGCCCCTGGCCCGGCCCCTGGTCAGCCCCGTCTGACCACCACTGACCCAACACAACTCCTCACTGACCAGCACCTCCCCGAAACGGAATAGCCAAGTCCGACCAAGACTCAGTATCTCCAACCCCTGCCTCCAGTCCAACCTAAACCATAGACCTAGTCCCTAAACAGACAGATAATGCAGCGGATAACACATCCAGTCCAGAGTGTTGGTACAATTCATTGTTTGGAGCACTGTTCATTTGCCTCTTTTCTAAATCCTTTTGAAAACATGGCCCACTGACCACCAGCTCCCCAGAGAAGTGCATCATGCCATCTCTTCTGTGATTGAAGGCGAGTGGGGGTCAGTGTGTCAGAAAGAAGGTGTGAGGAGCTCACAGGGGTCTTGCCCTCCATTCTCCAGGGGCTGACCCCATGTTAAAAGGGCGTCAGCTGGAGTTCTGTGATGGGTGCTAAAGACCTGCCCCCTCCTTTGTTCCAGAGCCCTGCCATTCAGAGGCTGTGAAGTGCAGCTATGCCTCTTTGTTAATGTCTTGTTTATTTGGGTGGTGCGTGGGTAAAAGGTTGGGGACAGACAGGTAGAGTGGGACTCTCACCTCCCTTTAAAAGGAGCACTCTCGCGCCCTGAGGGTATTCTCAAGCGTGCTTCTCTTCCTCAAGCTCGTGGGGCCCTTCTAGCCCCATCTATTTAAAAAAACGGGACGAGGAAAAGCCAAAGCTTTGTGGACTCGGGAGTACCAGATAGCTGTCTGGGGCTCTGACTGATCTCTAGGTCAATGGAGAGAGTTCTCCTTAACAGAGCCAAGTGGTCTTTGCCATTTACAAAAAAAGGTGTTCCAGGTAGAACTCTTTTGGGTTCCATGTAGAACCATCTGTGGAAGCACCTTTTTTTTCAAAGAGTGTAGAGAGAAAAAACGCCCCTCAGAATCCTATAAAGGGCTATGAGGGTTTCTCAGTGAGCTCTGGAAACCTGTCTTCCCTTAGAACAGGAGAGCAGAATATTTAGGGTTCCCTACCTTGACGTACAGAGTAGCAGCACCCTCTGGTGGGAAAACCGGAGCGGCACATATCGGAACTGGCTTGACTGTGATAGCTCGCGTCATAGCAATCAGAGGCAAAAGGCCATAGGCAAGGGAAAAAAGGGGAACAGTGGATGGCGAAAGACAAATTGCCGTCCTGCTCCGTGTGTCAGTGAGACCGGATGGGCGGCTGACATGCTGACTTCTACCCCTGGCTGAAAACCTGAGAAGACACCGGGGGGAAAGCCTGAGCGAGGGAGGCTCTCGGGGGGAACAAACTCGGGTGTGAACAAAAAGTGAGTCTCCTCCATTTTCTCATGGAGAATGGTCACAAAAGTGAGCTGCTGCACAGAGAATAGGATTTTGTCTTAACGCAGGCCTGCCTTCCCACTTCTGCGAAACTGTAGAAACGGTTAAATCCGAAGAAAGAGGGGTAGGGCAGAGAGCCATAGGCCCTGCACACTATCATCTTCAGCTGCCAGGACTGCACCCTAGGCTGGCTGACCCTTCTTACCTCCTTTAGGAGGGTTAGCGGGAGGATCCTTGCTGCCGCTGCAGCATAAGACTCCTTCTCTACAAGTTTGCTTTTGTTCAGGAGCCTGAGTTTTGGCAGACTGCTACATTGCTGGGGACCTCTGTCCCCCAAGGCCAGCTTGTTGCCCCTTCCCAGCTGTAAGACTGGGGCGAGATGCAGGAACCAACATGCTGCCATGGGGCCCAGATCTGTGGGGCAGGCAGAAGTTGAAGGCTTCACCTTCTTTTTTGCGCATGTCACATTTCTGTCACAAAAGTGGGCCCGAACAACTCCTTGGGTCACTGGGGCATCAAGGAGGTCCACTTTTTATTTGTCTAAGCGGGATAAGCTCAGCCAAAGTGCCCCTTCTCTCACCACTGCAAGGCTCATAGTACTACCACAGCCTTGAATGGCACTACGAAAGGCATGGAGGTTCAGGTCTGTCATCATACAGATCTCCTCCCAAGCATCTGGGTCTAGGGTGTTCGATTCCACTTCCACACTTCCTCCAGTAACTGAACATGATACGCCAACAATAAAGAGGTCACATTGAGAGCTCTATTTGCTTGGGCTGAGGTAAAGTGCTCCGCCTTCACATGGAGTGAGGTGCTGGTTTCGTTAGTAATACGGTGTAAGGGGCTGAGGTGGTAAGCCAGTGACGGCTCCACCGTGGAAGGGTTGCCAAACGCAGATTCCTCCATATTGTCCAGGCTCGGGGTACCCCTTGCAAGACTCTTGCTAGTGCGGGGTTTTTCCCATGAGCTCTTAGCTTCCCTGGGGCAAGCTGGTACTGCGGGGAGCAGTTCCCTTATCAGGTATGGGACGGGAGTCTCTTCCCATCGTATAGGTCCCTTAACAGGAGTAGGGGCTCTCATTGCCGAGTCTGGCCACGGCCCGCTTGCAGACATGAAGGAGTCCAAACTCCACTGGAGGAGGGGCACATCCACTGCTCTCAGGGCTGTTAGGTCTGCTGGCCTGAGAGGGCGGGAGAACGGGGTCATCAGCGCAGGAGATGCGGACTATCTCACCTTCCCCTGATACTACGTCGTCAGACAATGAGGCGAGGGAGTTGAGGCTTTCCATGACCTCGCCCCAACAGGGCTTGGTTGCAGAGAGCTGAGCCTCAGCTGTTGCTGTTGGCTCGAAGGCAAGAGGGGCTATTGAGATAAAAGCATTAAGCCTTCTCTCCTCAGACCTGCCCTCATCAACAGTCTGCAGTGCTCACAGGACTCAGGGTCCTTGAACATCTCTTGGGCATGTTCCTTACACAAGAAATTGATGCATAGAGGGTGGAAATCTTTCCCCGCAATCATGGAACCGCAAACACAAGAACGAGATGGTTTGAGCGCTGGGCTAGGCTCGTCTTGGGATGGGATAGCAGTGGCCATTGTCAGGAACAAGGCTTGCTAGGGGGACCGAGCAACGCCTGTGTTGTAAGAACAATTTGTAGACTGCGCAAGCTAGCTAGTACCTTGTGGCTGGTGGCTAGAAAATCGTAGCTTGTGTAAATGGTGTACTAAGCTAGCTAGTTAGAAGCCTTGCGGCTAACAGCTAGCCACAATGAGCACCATATAACACTATAGCCGCGAGGCTAGTGGGGCGTTAGCTAGCTCAGTGCTAGCTGAAGGAAACCGCTTGGGGGCAAAGTTAGCCTTCAGATAGAGTGTTCCCGTGACCGACGGCGTCGTGAAGGCTGGGATGGTCGGTCTAGTTAACACAACAGGCGAATGTAGGTTAAGCTAGATGAGAGACGGGAGCTATCAATGCTACCGTGCTAATGAGGTTAGCTTGCCTCTCAGCGAGCTAGCCAAATTAGCCTTGCAAAGTGGGCTAAC